>NW_024080688.1:1460202-1489173 GCF_003009895.1 Hyaena hyaena | reverse complement strand
AAAAAAAAAAAAAAAAAAAAAAAAAAAAAAGAGCTTGTGCCATCTCCTGAAGGGCACGGGTACCATGATGACTCTTCAGCAGACTTGTGTTTTGTCGTTTATTCCCACCCTCAGTTAGACTTGACATTTTTGAGAGGAGAGAGCATGTCTCCTCCTGCCCTTGATGCACCGCGGTGCCTGGCAGAGGGTTAGCACACAGAAGGGGTGAGGTGGCCTCATCTGCTAGTCCTGGGACCTGCAGGGCTCAGTGGCCTGCCCTGCCTCTGTCTCTCCCATCCAGAAGCTCCCAGATCAACACAATTCCACATCCTTAGATCCGGGGCATCTGTACCAGTGCAGCCTCCAGTGGCTATGACTTCTCAAGAGCCAAGCCTGGACTGTGAACTCTTTGGAGACTTTGACTTGTCGCTGAGTCTAGACCCTCCTGCCCAAGGCCTGGCAGCGAGTAGGTGGTCATTATTGCTGAATGGATGGGCAGATAATGGAAATTCCTCCTGTTCTCCCCACCTGCTATGTTTTCTTTTTCTTGCATTCTTTCCAAATATTTTTCATCCTTTAAGGTCAGTTTAGGTCCCACCAACAATTAGCTGCCCTAACTTTTTACAACCACACAAATGACCCTTTTCCCTAAACTACAACATAATTTAGTATTGCATCCATTCACTTATGGAGTCATATTCTTGTGTGGTTCCTTAACTGTTCTGTCCCAACCAATTGAGTATGGAGACCTGCCCAGGACCAAGTTCATAGAATTCATAACCATGTTAGACTCAAGGCTCCTGTTAGGACCTGAGCTTTACTGTACCCCCAGAATATGGCCCGTGATGTGAGTTAGCCACAGAGGCTCATTATGACCCAAGAGCATGACCCAATGTGGCTATCTAAAGTTACTGTAATAACTATAATATGTGTGTTGGGGGGTGAGTTTGCACAGGCACAATCCTCATTTACTCTCTGACACCATGACATCACCTGTAGTGCAGTGTCCAGTTTAGGGTCCTGTGCTAGGGGAGGGGCAGGCTATATCCTATTTGAGAAGGTTGCCAGGATAGGAAGGTGTCTGAGAACCACAGCCAACAAGCCTGGAACTAGAATGCATGGTCCTCAGGCCTCTGAAGGATCATCATAGGACAGAGGGCGGAGCTGAACCCACAAAGGGGAGTTTCAAAGAGGCAGATTTTTGGCTCAAGGTATCAAAAACCTTACACCAATTAAAACTATTTAAAAATAGAACCAGCTGCCCTAGGCTGGGAGAGCAGTGTGTCCTTAAAATAGTGAAGCATTAGCAAAGATCACTGTAGTGAAGACTTGCATTCAAAGAAAGGTTAACATGGCTCCTCCCAACTCAGAGGCTGTCTCTCAGCTCTATTTTATGCCCAAGAAAATGCCACCTGGCTCAGCTTGCTGCCCAAGGACAGCCCTGACTCCTTCTTGACTGCCTTTCTTAGGAAAGAGACTAGTAGGGTTGCTTGTTGGTCTTTAACTTACCAGTCAAGAGATACTGCTTCTGGCTGTTAGCTTCTAGTTGTACACCACAGAGAGAGGAGTCAAAAGGTGTATAGATATACTGAACATCCTTGACTTTCTCAAACCCTTTAAACATCTGAAAGGCAATTATTAAAAAAAAAAAAAAAGGCAGTATTGGGTCACAGAATATACTTTATATCTTAACAAAAAAAACTTATCATTTCTCAATCTAAAAACACTAGGCAAAAGTCTAGTTCAGAATTTGGTGGCCCAACTGGGTCATTTCTCTATTAAGAAAAATCTAAACCTTGGTTTATTCCAGTGAGAGTACCTCCAAGAGCCCCACGCACAGGCAGCTGTAGGACTAGATGGCCACTGAGGGTCTGTGGGCCCTGCTCCCCACATATCAACCACCCCCACTCCAGCCTCAGTACCCCAGGATCCATGAGCCAGGTCACCTGACCTACCAGCCAAACTCCCAGTACACAGACCCTACTCCTCCCAGCCGCCCAAGGGGGTTAACACCCTGTCCTGTCCCCATGTACCTTTATCTGTTTGATTTCATACCGGATCATTTTTTGAGTGTCAGCAGGGTCTGCACTGGCAGGAACTACCTTCTCACTGGAGATTTTGGCCCGAATGGCTACATAAAAAGAGAAAAGAGGGGACTTTCAGCAACCTATGGGAGCAATCCACCCGGTATCTGAATGACCTGAGGCCCCTGGAAAATTTTATAAGGGAATTCTGGGTTTAGGGCTCGTTGGGTTGTGAGTTGGACCATTTTGTGTAAGAGTGGGGGCCCAGAAACAACTCCTCTGCAGTTGCTGAAAGTTCCAGACCCCTCAGGCCCGCTGGGTCCTACAATCTCTAGAGTTTACCTGCTAGTTTTGAGAGTCTAGTTTTCCAGAGCCCAGACTGCAGTGGGTCGGAGGTGGGCACCAGGGTAGAGGAGGGAGGAGGAGCCCCTTGAGTTTGCAGTCTTCTACCTACATAGCCTGAGGCCTCAACAGAGCCTGCCCAGAGCTGACATTAGTCAATGTTTATTGAATTAATAAATATGTTCTGACCCTGCACAGTAGTTTGTCTCTTGCCATGTGGGCATTAATCAAAAACTGGTTATAAAGTTCTTCCTCTGTGCCTGGCCCAACACTAGGTGCTAGGTCCATAAACATGATTAAAGGTCCCCCATCCTGCAGGACTCTTGGTCTAATGTAGAACACTTACAAAGAACAACAGCACAGCATAGTGGGAGCACAAAAAATGTAAGAGATACTGTGGTAGCACCAAGGAGTGCAGAAGTCTTCAGAGAAGAGATACCAGAATAAGACCTTGAAGGATGAATAGAGTTTGGGGGGAATTTAAGGGTGTGGGGGAAGGGTGTTCCAGGCAGAGGGAAGAGAAAGGGCAAAAGGTGTGTGTTGAGGGTTGGGAGGGGTGGCATGGAGGCAACATCAGTTATAGGCTTGGAAACAGTGGGATGTTTATAATGAAAGCCCAATCCCCTGGCCCCTGTCTTCCCTTCCCTGCATCCAGTAGTTCAGAATAATCACTGCATAGACTCTGTGACTTGTTCTTTACTGACACTCCATAATTACAGTAGGCAGGGGTGAGTTGGTCGCTATGGGGGGTCCCTTAGACTGTCTTTCATTTCCTTGCAACTTGCAAGGTTGCTATGGTGCTGGCCCTGCCCGACCTATCAACCCCAGTGGGAGGCAACTGGTGCAGTATTTGATCTCCTCCCTCTCCCTCCAGATGACAGGTCTGCAGCTTGGCCCCATACCAACCCCACACACCCACCTCCCCTCTGTGGACCTCTCGGGCCTCGGGACTCACCAAGCGCCGAGTGGCAGACATGCTGCTGGGGGTGCGCAGGGGCGCAGCTGCAGGCCTCGCCCATCCCCGGCTGCCGCAGCAGTGCCAGCAGCCGCAGCAACAGCGCCCAGCTTGGCGCGGTCCGGGGGCTCCGGGGCATGACACTGCAAAGCCCTGTTGAGCCTGTGGGGTCTGTCGGACCAAATGGGCCCTCCAGGACTCATCCAGAACGTTGCGCCCCTCACCCCAGGCTTTTTGAAGTGGACCTAGGGCCAATCCCGCCCGGATGGGCTCCTCCCTCCTTTGGCTGTAGGCCACCCACGGCTGCGGACCCGCAGCCCTCCTGACTGGCAGGCTCAGTAAGATGAAGAGGGAAGCCAGGAGAGAGGCTCTTAGCCTCTATTTCCCTGCCTAAGCAATTAAGCCTGACAGAAGTAAAGGGAAGGCACTGGGAAAAGGGATGGTGTCAAGGCAGAAAGACAGAAAGCGCAACAAAGACAAATGCATGAGGGCAGACAGAGAGGGGCTGTGATTCAAGCTGAAGAAACAAGAGTGAGGAGAGGCACAAACAGAAAGTGAGACAGGCAGAGTCAGAGAGAGGCAGACGGAATTACAACAGGCAAAAGAGACAGTGACAGAGAGGACGGACCCCTTGCCGAGCTGCACACTGGGAATGAGACAAGCTACTCAGGGCTTCTTTCAGCTGCAGGAAGTGTTTTCAATGCCCTATTTATGAGGCTCCAAAGCAACAGCAAACAGTAATGGAATAGGACAGAGAAAGTTGGGGTGTGTGTGTGTGTTGGCTCTGTCAGCCGGGGGGGCGGGGAGAGATGTCAGAGAAAGCAGCCAGTGCTGTTAGAAACCTTTTCCCATATCCAGAGCCTCAGACTCTGCAGATGGCTGAGGACAGTGCTCTTGGTGGGGGCTCAAAGCGCAGGCTATCCCAACACTTAGGGCAAACCTGGGGCCTCAAAGTCCTCTCCAGACCATAGGCTCCACTCGTTGCTATTTTCTGTCATTACTCACCGGAGAGACTATGTCTTGTCATAGAAGGTGGGGCAGCTTAGAAAACAAAGAAGCAAGGCACATGGGGTCACTTTGACCAGAACCTTGACCACTCTCTGTGGCAGAGCACAGTGCTCCAAGTCTTCAAATGGAAGGAGATCCATGAGGTTATTGCAGATGCTTCCACAGTGCTGGACTAGAAGGTAGGAGGCTGGTTCTGATTCTATCACTAGGTAGTTTTGCAGCCTTTGCCTCTCTGGGCCTCACCTTCTTCCCTATAAAATAGGCTTGAACTTTCCAAGCTTTGCCCTAGCTTCAACTGGCCTCAGCCAGGATAACTGAAATCCTCAGGTCAGGTACTCCCAGTATCTGGTCACACTTAGGATTCCCATGGGAATCTGACTTTTCATCAGAGTCAACTTTAATTTTTTTCAAAAGACAGTTCTCATTTTGGTGTGATAGTGATGTTTGAAATGAAGGAAATTGAAGGAGAGCTGAGTCCGACTGAGAAAGATGAGATTTGGTGACCAGGTTGGTTCTTCAAACAATACCCGGACCAAGATAGAGACTGATGTATTTATTTATTATTGGTCGGACCCCAGAAAGTATCCAGTCCAGTTTCTTCATTGACAGATGTGAAGACAGAGGCTCAGTGAGGTAAAGTGACTTGCAGAAAGCCAGTAGAGAGGACTAGAATGCAAGTCTCCTGACATATGGGGGAGCACTCCACCATGGTACTTCCTCCCTCCTCGTTTCAAAACCACTTGAAATCCCGCCTTTGGAGGGTAGTTCTCCTTTTAAGTTCCTATTGTCCCTCTGTTAAAATACGGCTCCTTCAAGATAGAGTTTAAGGATATCGGTCAAACGATAAACATGTTGAATTCTTTTTTTAAATGTTTATTTATTTTTGAGAGAGAGAGAGAGAGAGAGCATGAATGGGGAAGGGCAGAGAGAGAGGGAGACCCAGAATCTGAAGCAGGCTCAGGGCTCTGAGCCATCAGCACAGAGCCGGACATGGGGCTGGAACTCAGGGCTGGAACTTGTGAACCTCGAGATCATGACCTGAGCCAAAGGCAAATGCTTAACCGACTGAGCCACTCAGGTGTCCCAAACATGTTGAATTCTTATGTCAGCTCTCTTCCGAACCCCGAATTAGGCAGAAAGAGACCTTAGCATACTAAGCTGTGTTTGATGGTGAGTTTCGGGTGTTGGTGAGCAGTTGCAGACAGTGTGAAAGAGAGGGAGAAAAGCCAGGTTCAATACAGGAAAGCTGGAAGTTTGAAGGGGGAGGGGAGGGTACTAAAAGGTACATCACAAAAGAGGTATTAAGATTCCAAAGATAGGGTTCTTGGGGCACCTGAGTGGCTCAGAGGGTTAAGGGTTAGGCTCAAGACATGATTTCACAGTTGGTGAGTTTGAGTCCCACGTTGGGTTGGGCTCTGTGCTGAAAGCTTGGAGCCTGGAGCCTGCTTTGGCTTCTGTCTCTCCCTTTCTCTTTGCCCCTCCCCTGCTCATACTCTGTCTCTCTCAAGAATAAATAAACATAAAAAAAATTTTTTAAGAACCACAAAGATACATTTTTTTTTATGTTTACATTTTTAATTTTGATAGAGTGAGCAAATGGGAAGGGGTGGAGAGAGAGGGGGACAGAAGATCTGACGTGGGCTCTGTGCTGACAGCAGAGAGACTGATGTGGGGCTTGAACTCAGGAACCATGAGATCATGGCCTGACCTGAAGTTGGACACTTAACTAACTGAGCCACCCAGTAGCCCCAGTACATTTCTTTTTAAATTCAGGTTTATTAAGATACAACTTACATAGAGCAAAATTCACCCTTTCAAAGAGGCTTGCTTTACTTTACCTACTTACTTACTTAATTCTCTTGGCTAAGGACAGATCCTGCCCAGTTTGTCTAATGCAGAGAAGATTGAAAAAATGAATTTAAAAAATGTAGAGAGTACCGAGTAGCAGAGAGGGGCAAATCACTTTCATTCTATGGGCCTCAGTTTTTTAATTTGTAAAGCAAGTAGGTTGGGCTAGTTCTTTAAAGGGCCCTTCCAAGGATATTACCAAGAAAAATACTTGTAAGAGTCCACAGAGAGTGAGGCACACTCTGACTACTTCATTCCTTTCTCCTCTGGTTTCAGCTGACACTGCCTACGTTCCCTGTGGTGGTGAAGATTGGCCATGCTCACTCAGGCATGGGCAAGGTAAGGCCAAGGTTTGCTGCACTTTGGGGTTGAGGCCAAGAAGGGTACTTTTCAGAGAGCCTGGTTATGGACTGGTCTGCCTCCTTTCTCTATGAATTCTTTTCCAAGGAGATGATTTGGCCCCTCTGAAGCCATGAGTGTTACCCAAACAGACCTCTTCCAACAAACAGAATATAGGCTTGGGCCCTTGGGCCCTTTGTAGCAAGTGTGGCTCCTGATTTCCAGGAGGGGAGCTAGAGAGGAAGGGCCTCCTCCAGAGATGTAGCATCCAGGTCTGCTTCAGGATGGGCAACATCTCAGTGGGTTTAGGGGCTCAGGGCTCTTGTGATTCTCAGTATCTGCATTTGTGTGTCTCCTTTTCTCCCTCTCTGCCTCGCTTCAACATTAGGTCAAAGTGGAAAACCACTACGACTTCCAGGACATTGCTAGTGTGGTGGCTCTCACCCAGACATATGCCACAGCAGAGCCTTTTATTGACGCCAAGTATGACATCCGGGTCCAGAAGATAGGCAACAACTACAAGGCTTATATGTGAGTGGGGTTGGGGTCTCAGCAGATACTCTTCAATTTCTCCTCAGCCCAGCGGAAAATCTGAGCCTCCAGGTAGCAGCCAACCCTGAGTTTAACTTCAGCTGGCCCAAAAGGCAGAGAACAGAAAGAGGGTGCCATACAAGTCAGGGACTCTTAGCCCCTGTTCCTTTCACATCAGAGAAGGGCCTATGAACTAAGATAAGAAATTAAATTAATATGTATTTTCACTAACCTCTAAATGAAATTTGGCATCTCCTCGGTTATAAACCAAGACAAGAGGCTACTGTAGTCGTAAACAGCACATGTGACTTTGTCACTAAAGATAATCACAGAGATTTTTGGGTTTTGGGGGGTTTTCTCCCCAATTATTGTTTATATTCTAGTCCATTAACGTATAGTGTAATGTTGGTTTCAGGAGTAGAATTTAGTGATTCATCACTTACATATAACACCCAGTATTCACCATAACAAGTGCCTCCTTAATACCCATAACCCATGTTGCCCATCCCTCATTCACCTCCCTCCATCAGCCCGGAGTTTCTTCTCTGTTGTTAAGACTGTCCTATGATTTGCCTCCCTCTCTCTTTTTTTTTTTTTTTCCCTTCCCATATATTCATCTGTTTTGTTTCCTAAATTTCACATAGAAGTGAAGTCATATGGTATTTGTCTTTCTCTAATAGACTTATTTTGCTTAATGTAACATATTCTAGCTCCATCCATGTCATTAATTTTTAATATTTTAATTTTATTTTTGAGAGAGGGACAGAGTGTGAGTGGGATAGGGGCAGAGAGAGAGGAAGACACAGAATGTGAAGCAGGCTCCAGGCTGTGAGCTATTGACACAGAGCCTGATGCAGGGCTTGAACTCATGGACCATGACATAATGACCTGAGCTGAAGTCAGACACTTAGCCAAATGAGCCACCCAGGCACCCCGAGATTTCATTCTTTTTGATGGCTGGGTAATATTCCAGTGTGTGTGCGCGCGCGTGTGCGCACACGCACGCGCGTGCCACATCTTCTTTATCTGTCATCAGTCGATGGACATTTGAGCTCTTTCCATAGTTTGACTATTGTTGATAATGTTGCTATAAATATTGGCGTGCTTGTACCCCTTCAAATCTGTGATTTTGTATCCTTTGGGTAAATACCTAGAAGTGCAATTGCTGGGTCATAGGATAGTTCTATCTTTAACTTTTTGAGAAACTTTCATACTCTTTTCTGGAATGGCTTCGTTAGTTTTCATTCGCACCAGCAGTGTAAGAGGCTTCCCCTTTCTCTGCATCCTTGCCAACATCTTTATTTTCAGTTGCTCATTTTAGCCATTCTGAACAGGTGTGAGGTGGTATTCTCATCGTGGTTTTGATGTGTATTTCCCTGATGGTGAGTGATGTTGAGTGTCTTTTCATGTGTCTGTTAGCCATCTGGATGTCTTCTTTGGAAAAGTATCTATTCATGTATTTTGCCCATTTCTTCACTGAATTGTTTGTTTTTTGACTGTTGAGTTTGATAATTCTTTATAGATTTTGGATACTAACCCTTTATCTGATATATCATTTGCAAATCTCTTCTCTCATTCTAGGTTGCCTTTTAAGTGTTGTTGATTGTTTCCTTTGCTGTGCAGAAGCTTTTTATCTTGATGAGGTCCCAGGTTCATTTTTGCTTTTTTTTCCCTTGCCTTTGGTGACACGTCTAGTAAGAAGTTGCTCTGGTCGAGGTGAAAGAGGTTGCTGCCTGTGTTCTCCTCTAAGATTTTTATGGTTTCCCGTCTCACATTTAGGTTTTTTATCCATTTTGAATTCATTTTTGTGTGCAATGTAAGAAAGTGGTCCAGTTTCATTCTTTTACATGTCACCATCCAGTTTTCCCAACACCCTTTGTTGAAGGTGGTATTCTTTTCTGCTTTGTTGAAGATTAGTTGACCATATAGCTGAATCCATTTCTGGGTTTTCTATTCTGTTCCATTGATCTGTGTGTCTGTTTCTGTGCCAGTACCGTACTGTCTTGATGACTACAGCTTTGTGATATAGCTTAAAGTCTGGAATTGTGATGCCTCCAACTTTACACTTCTTTTTCAGGATTGGTTTGGCTATTGGAGGCTTTATGTTGTTCCATACAAATTTTAGGATTGTTTGTTCTAGCTCTGTGAAAAATGCTGGTAGTATTTTGATAGGGATTACATTAAATATGTAGATTGCTTTGGACAGTATAGACATTTTAACAATGTTCTTCCAATCCATAAGCATGGGATTTTTTCCCCATTTCTTTGTGTCCTCTTCAATTTATTTCATAAGTGTTCTATAGTTTTCAGAGTACAGATCTTTTACGTCTTTGGTTAGATTTATTCCTAGGTATCTAATTGTTTTTGATGTAATTGTAAATGGGACCGATTCCTTGATTTCTTTCTCTGCTACTTCATTACTGGTTTATAGAAATGCAACAGGTTTTTCTACATTGAGATTATATTCTGCAACTTTGCTGAATTCATGTATTAGTTCTAGCAAGTTTTTGGTGAACTCTTTGAGGTTTTCTACATAGAGCATCTTGTCATCTGCAAATAGTGAAGGTTTGACTTCTTTCTTGGCAGTTTGAAGGCCTTTTATTTCTTTTTGTTTTCTGACTGTTGAGGCTAAGACTTTCAGCACTATGTTAAATAATAATGGTGAGAGTGGACATCCCTGTCTTGTTCCTGACCATAGAGGAAAAGCTCTCAGTTTTTCCCTTTTCAGATGATATTAGCTGTGGGTCTTTCTTATATGGCTTTTATGATGTTGCGGTACTTTGTTGAGTTTTTTTTTTTAAATCAAGAATGGATGTTGTATTTTGTCAAAAGCTTTTTTTGCACCTATTGAGAGAATCATATTGTTCTAATCCTTTCTTTTATTAATGTGGTACATCACATTGATTGATTTGTGAATATTGATCCATCCTTATAGCCCAGGAATAAATCCTACTTGGTTGTGGTGAATAATCCTTTTAATGTACTGTTGGATTTGATTTGCTAGTATCTTCTTGAGAATTGTTACATCCATATTCATCAGGGATATTGGCCTGTAGTTCTCCTTTTAGTGGGATCTTTGTCTGGCTTTGAAATCAGGATAATTCTGGCTTCATAGAATGAGTTTGGAAGTTTTCCTTCCATTTCTATTTTTTGGAATAGTTTGAGAAGAATAGGTATTAACTCTTATTTAAATGTCTAATAGAATTCCCCCGGGAAGCCATCTGACCCTGGACTTTTGTTTTTTGGGAGATTTTTTATTATTGATTAACTTTCTTTATTATGAGTCTGTTAAAGTTTTCTATTTCTTCCTGTTTCAGTTTTGAAAGTTTGTATGCTTCTAGGAATTTTTCCATTTCTTCCAGAGTGCCCAGTTTGTTGGGATATAATTTTTCATAATATTCTCTTAGTTTTTGGGCGGGTGGGAGGGAGTTTATTTATTTTGAGAGAGACAGCATGAGCAGGGGAGGGGCAGAAAGAGAGGGAGAGACATGATCCAAAGAAGCTCAGTGTTCTCAGCACAGAGCCCGATGCGGGGCTTGAACCCTGAGCCAATATCAAGAGTTGAATGCTTAACCAACTGAGCCACCCAGGCGTCTCTCATAATATTCTATTATAATTGTGTTTTTGTGATGTTGGTTGTGATCTCTCCCTCCTTCATTCATGATTGTATTTATTTGGGTGCTTTCTCTTTGCCATTTTAAGTCTGGGTAGTGGTTTATCAGTTTTTTTAAATGTTTTATTTATTTTTGAGAGAGAGACAGTGCGAGCAGGGGAGGGTCAGAGAGAGAGGGAGACACAGAATCCGAAGCAGGCTCCAGGCTCTGAGCTGTCAACACAGAGCCCGATACAGGGCTCGAACCCACAAACCGTGAGATCATGACCTGAGCCGAAGTTGGACGCTTAACCGACTGAGCCACCCAGGCACACTTCAATTTTACTAATTCTTACAAAGATCCAGCTCTTAGTTTCGTTGATTTTTTTCCACTGTTTTTTGTTTGTTTGTTTCTGTATTGTTTATTTCTGCCCTAATCTTTAATAAGGCTTTATTTGCTGTTCCTTTTCTAGCTCCTTTAGACATAAGGTTCACAGAGATTTTTGACTCACACTAGAGTTGTGATAGATATCTCTAAATATCAATTATTTTTATCACTACTTAAGAATCATGGGTTATCAAACCACTGTAAATACTTTTGTTATTTACAAAGAAATGTATTTTTTACTAATCACAGATTTGTTTAATATTTTGATAACTATTTTTATAATTATTTTAAATAATTGACTTTATTATCTTATGTACTTTATTATATACATTTGCATATCTTATGTATTTTTATACATTGAAAGTAATCCATAGGTTTGACCAGGCTGCCAGAACTCAGAAAAGGTTAAGAAATTACTAATAAAAATATAGAGCCCTGAAAACACCACAGAGCATTAAAAGCCTACTGGTTATGAGAAGAGATGACTTCTCCACATGGCTGTGTCCATTTGCCAGAAAGGAAAGTTGAAAGTTTCCTCCATTTGAATTTAGAGAAAGAAAAGATTTCTTTCAGGATGCCCTGATCTTATACAATATACATAAGAATGCAAAGATCTTACTACAACTCAAATTTTGGAAATTTTGCCTCTCACTTTTTCAAAAATATAGCATAGTATTTCCTTTACGAACAAGAACATTGTAACAAATTGGATTTGACTTTGCTGTTCAGCACTTGAGCCGACTTGAAGGTTCAGCAGCTTCCCTTTCCCTTGCCCAGCCATTTCCACTGTTCTTCCATCACCCTCTCCCTTCAGTGTTTGTACTCCCCACCCCTGGAATTAGTTAGGAGCCCTTCCCTACACCCCCTTCTCAGAACTCTGCACACACAGGGGTTTCTGTCACCCTCCTCTGAGCTCCCTGGGGAGGAACAGGGGAATCATCTCTGCAACCCCATCAGCCTGTACAGCAGCAGGCCCAGAGTAGGCAGCCAGTAAGTACTCGGGGAAGAGCCCTTGTACAGAACTGAAGCATAGATCTTTTTTACCTTTTTGGACTAGATTACTACTTTTTAAAAGTTTATAGTTTTTTAATTTAAGATCTTGCTGCTTCCAAAAGGAATTTAGGGTTGTTTTAAAATTATACACAGTGTAAGATAAGATCATTTTAAAGATCATTATGAAAAGTAGCTAAAAGAAGCTGAAAAATCGATATGTATAGGCACGTAGGAAAGCAGATTTCCTGCCCTTTACTTTTAAAATCTCCTACATAAACACAAAATGTTTATGACAGTGGAGCAAGGGTATCTTGATCCTTAAGGATCATTTTTAAAAACCACATTTTTAAAGGTTAAGGTTTCTGAAAGCAATTTCAGTGAAGCATAAAAAAAGAGAATCCTCTAATATTTATGAAGAGTGGACAACCAAAGAAGCTTTAGAAAACATTTACTTACTTTTTTATTCACAAGGGGCAGTTATTTAGGGGCATATCCGCTCCTCTTCCCCAAGCCTTTAGCTGTCCCCTTGCTTTCAGAAGAGACTGGCCTGGTAGTAGCCAACATATTGTTTGAGAGTCTTCCCTCCTCCCTTAGCTCTCACCCTAGAGATCCAGAGACAGCCGTACTTGGCAGAAAGAGGGTGCTGTGCCTACTCTACTTTCAGTAAGCAAAAATGTGCCTCTCTCTGGGGAGGTCAGATGACCCACAAGGCCTGAGAGGTAGTTGAGCTCTCACTGAGTGGCTTTTGGGTGCTCCCTATGCTCCCTCATGCCCCAGGTAGCCTAGATGGATATGTGTCCTGCATCTCATTGTTAGAAAAAGGTGTGGAGTGTAAGGGACATTATTACTCACTCAAAGTTTCTAAGACCCTATTATGTTCCATGGCCCTGTCCTGGGGACCTGGAGGTTAATGACTCTCTGTCCCTGCCCTTGAAGAGCTCAGCCTGGTCACAGACACACACTTGTAAACCACCAGTGTTTGGAAGACAGTGTGATTTTTATTATGATCTGTCTTTGTGTCTCTACTCAGATTTTGCAAGTCATTTGGCTGTTAGTTGTTTAGTGTTTTTCCGAACTCAGCAGTGGGGTGTAGGGGAAGCGCAGTACAATGAGGGAACCAAGAGTCTTGGATTTTTTAACTGATGTCTAATTTCACTAGATACACAACCTTGGGCAAGTCATTTAACCTTTCTGAGTCTTAATCTCCTTGTCTGTAAAGTTGGGGCGATGATGTCAGTTTACTCAGAACAGGGGTTTGCACTGAGTCTCTGGTGAGGGGGTTGCGGAGGAAGAGCCTTGGAAAGTAGTCAGTACTGTACAAATGTGAGGAGTTCGTACTACATCAGTCAACTAACTAGGCTGCCTCAGGGTCTGAAAATTAGCCATATGTCTAGGTTTCTCAGTGTCTGAGATCAGACCTCTGGGGAAGATACTCCTGGGAACTGCTGAGTAGAGACTGCAAAGTGCCTCCAGTCTCCAAACAGTAGCAAGTGACAAGGACAGCACATGAATGGCTCTGTCATAGTGTGAGCAGGGCTTCCTTCCTCTTGACTGTGTCTGAGTGAGGACTAGTAATTAAGAGGGCCTATTTGGTGTTTTACGATTCATTTAAAATTGTATCATTTGATCCTCATGACAACCCTGTGTTTACACAGAGATAAGAGACTCAGAGAAGTGAAGTGACTTGCCCATGGTCATCAAGCCAGTTAAGAGCAAATCCAGAACCAGAAACCAGGTCATCTACCTCCTATTTAGTCCAAGACTAGTTGACTCTGATTCCTGCTCATGGATGGAGAGGGTGCAGGGGGCACAGCAGAGAAGTCACAGGTCGGTGACTTGATTCTATCAGTTGCATTTGAGAGATGAGGCAACTTAAGCCTGAAGAAGTTAACTAACTTGCCCAGAGTCACATTGTTAATACTGTAGTCTGTCAGAAATTAACTGTTGAATGTATAAATAAGTGAGCTAGTAAGGAAGCCATGGGGAGATATTCACAAGAACCCTGTGAGTGTTCCCAGGATCAATAGAATTCAGTCTCTATATAGCAAGTCAGCCCAGATACTAAGTGGGTAGGCTGCAAGTGGTTTACAGACTTGTACACATAAGACTTAGCTCAAATAACTAATGTAAAAAGTAGGTCTAGGATGGTAAGTGAGGTACAGGCAATGTCCTTTAGGGGTTCAGGAGAGTCAGTGTTCATCTGATGGAGAAGATCTGAGAAACCTCCCTGGAGCCAGATGTGCAGCGGTCTGGGCTGGACTATAGAGAGGAGGACATTGAGGGCAGGGGTTGGCTGAGGCAGCCAGCTTCTAGGCTCAGCAGAAAGCTGCCTTGGCTACTGACTCAAGAAGCAAGTGGGGGAAGCAGCAGCAAGCTAAAATTCTGGAAAATTTCATGTCCCCATCTTGCTGGTATGGCTCATTGCCTGTCCTGTCCTGGTGGGACCTTGTTACAGGAGGACATCCATCTCAGGGAACTGGAAGACAAACACTGGCTCTGCAATGCTGGAGCAGATCGCCATGTCAGACAGGTGAGTGAGAGAAGTTGTCCACCTCCCAGCCCAACTTCCCAGCTTCATAGATGAAGCCATGTAAGAAGTGAGCCCTGCCCAAAGGGAGCCTCTGATCAGGACAGAACACAAAGGCCCAAGTAGCCAGGTAATGAGATCAGGCAGGACTGGGTTATATGCTAAGTTATGAAGATAAAGATGGGACACTATGTAGAAGCTCCAAGAAAGGAGCAGTTACTGTGCACTGGAATAGCCAAGGAAGACCACCTGCTTTGAACCTGGAAACGTGGGTGGGATCTGGAGAGCAAAGTGAGAGGGCGTTACAGAGAAGGCAGTGTGCCTGATGGGGGTGAAGGGAGGGAAGGAAGAGAGGGGCGGGATGGGAGAGCTGGAGGGGTGGGATGGGAGAGCTGGAGGCAGCAAGGAGAGCAAGCAGGTTTGATATGAATTAACACTCCAGACTCAGAACACCTTCCCATCACCTCCAGGTACAAGCTGTGGGTGGATACCTGCTCTGAGATGTTTGGTGGCCTGGACATCTGTGCTGTCAAAGCTGTACATGGTAAAGATGGGAAAGACTACATTTTTGAGGTAAGTCTGGCCCAAGGAATATCTTAGTAAGAGACAACCCCCAAGGCTGGAGGCCAGGCTCTTGGCTTGCGAACTATGTGGGCTGCCCAAACTGCATTTAATTTATTTGCCTGGACCAGGGGATGGTTCCCAGACATGTCCAATGGACGTGCATCGCAAAACCTCTCCACCAGTAGGGAGCTATTGTTTGCAACCAGCTAGGCTGACCCACACCAAGGGTAAGAGATGCCAGATCTGGGTTCCTGGAGTCCTAGTCTAATGCTGTTCCTCTGGGAACACTGTAGTGATTTACCATTCTTGGTCTCAGAAAACTGGACCTAGGAATCATTTGGTTCAATCTCATTTTGTAGATGAGAAAACTAAGGCCTAAGGCCATGAGCACGTGCTCAAGGCCATGGAGTGAATCAGTGTCTCAGTCTGGGCTAGAGCTTAGGTCTCCTGGATGCAAGAGATTCTTCTTAGCATCTCTCTGAGGCTTAGAGATACTTTATTCAGTTTAGTCCTCTAATCCAACTTTGCTGACTCCCTTTTCCCATATTAAAGGAAAAGTGGGTTGCAGTATGAATCCTTCATACATGTTCTTCCCCAGTGTTTCTGGGAACAGGAAAGGCTCCTTGCCAGGAGTAGGTGATCTTTGCAGAGGATTAGGGTCAGGAGCCCAAAGTGGTCTTCAGAATCTACTCCATGATCTGCTTGGCGTGTAAACATTCTAGATAATCATACCTCCCCTCTCTCAGTGGGCTTCAGTTTACTCATCATTAATGTGAGCTGGACAACAGAGTCTTTGATCCTGGTTAGGTGGACTCTTCCTAAAGGAGGAAAACATTTACCTGGACCTTGAGGTACAGGAAGAGTCAGCATGGTGGTGAAAGGGAAGGGATCCCAGGTCATGAGCAAAAGCAGAAATCTAGTTGTTTAATGGGCAGAATATATGTGGAGACAGAAACTGCATGGGTGAAAAGTCTCAGAGATGAAAACTGCCTACTCCTAACTAGAGAACTAAGGGAATGACCTTCATATGTCCTGCCTGCAAACCTCTGAGCCCTAGAGCCATACTCTGTCCTGCAGCTACCAATCTTTCAGCCTCACTGAGCCCTTGCCTGGGTGAAGTCTGGTGGGGAGGACCTTAGGCAAAGGTTTGCCGGAGAAGGGAACACAAGGGCCTATTTCTGCAAAGGAGCATGCTTCCAGCTCAAGACAAGAACACCAGTTTCAACTTATCTCTGATGCTTTATGTCCTACTCATTATGAATTTCTATACCAGGCCTTTGAGGTTTCTAGACCCTTTCCTAACCTGGGCTACATCTTCCACCAGGTCATGGACTGTAGTATGCCACTGATTGGTGAACACCAGGTGGAAGACAGACAACTCATCACTGAACTGGTCATCAGCAAGATGAACCAGCTGCTGTCCAGGACCCCTGTCTTATCCCCTCAGAGACCCTTAACCACCCAGCAGCCACAGGTAAGCAGCAGGAAGAGACAACGGAGAAGCAAGAACCATTCCCAAATCCACTGCTCTAGACATGGTGGAGCATGTCTACGATGGAGGAGCCTTCTCACGAGGGGTCTGCAATATCAACTATAGAACTGTCCACAAATGGAGTTTTGGCTCTCTTCTCTCTGAACTTGAATCTCTGGAGGAACCGTGGGATCCCATTTTCACTTGGGATACTCCTACTTTTTTTTTTTTTTAATTTTTTAACGTTTATTTATTTTTGAGAGAGGGAGAGTATGGGTGTGTGTGTATGATCAGGAGAGGGGCAGAGAGGGAAGGAGACACAGAATTGGAAGCAGGCCCATGCTCCAAGCTGTCAGCACAGAGCCTGATGTGGGGCTCGAACTCACAAACTGTGAGTCATGACCTGAGCCAAAGTTGGATGCTTAAGTGACTGAGCCACCCAGGTGCCCAGGGTACTTCTACTTTTAAATGGAAGGTCTCTGAGGGAGGGCTGGGTCTGACCTCTCACCAGCTGTTTATTGTCTGTGAGAGGGTCTACTGCATTGGTAGAGAAAGAAGGGTGTTATCAGTAATCTGCTGGTCTAGGGGTTCCTGGGGTAACCTTAGCTAATTAAGCATCCAACTCGTAATCTCTTGATTCTTGGGATTGAGCCATGTGTTGGGCTCTGTGCTAACAGCATGGAGACTGTGTGGGATTCTCTCTCTCCCTTTCTTTCTCTCTGCCCCTACCCTGTGCTTGCTTGCCCTCTCTCTCACTCTCTCTCTCTCAAACTAAATCAATAAATTTTAAAAATAAAGAAAAAAGAAATCTGTCAGTCTAGAGAGAAGAGGGGATCACTTCACTCTCTTCCCTCATTCTGGAAGAGAGTAACAAGCTAAAAAATTAGAAGTCTGCTTTCCTTCCTAAGGGAGAAGGAGACAGCTTTCTTCCGTTGACCATGGTGTGTGACTCATGAGCAATCACCTTCACAGTGACAGAATCTAAGCCTCAGGTCTGGTGGGAAATCCACATTTAAGTTTTTGTGGCTTGGGTCCCGTGGCTAGAATGGGCCAAGGAAAGGCAAAGCTGAGGGTATTAAGTCCCATCTAGGAGATATGTCACTTTGCAACAATATCCCCCAACTTTCTTCCCACTGAATTTTTGCATAACGAAATGGTAAGAGCTTGGGACAATGAATCCAAGAACTAAATCCTCGTCTATCTGTTCCCTTAAACAACTGTGTGACTGGGCAGAGGAGAGTAGAGGGAGGGGGAATTACTACCCTTTCTAGGACTCAAGTTTTATCACTTGTACATGAAATCGTTCAGAAATCTTTCTTTCAAAATCATACTTCAGATGATTAGGGAAATAGAATAGAATAATGATCTCAGAGTATGGGCTTTAAAGAGAGAACTATCCAAGTTTGAATCCTGGACCCTCTTATTTACTGGCTTTGTGATCTTGGACACTTAGATGTACTTATATGTGGCTCAGCAGAGATGACAGCCCTCTCCTAGGGTTATTATGAGAATGAAGTGAAGTAAAGAACCTAAAATATAGCATACATAGTGTATCATAGGTGCTCAATAAAGGTTATTTGTTGTTATTAAGTAAGTAAGCAGTCTCTGGGCTTGGGCTCCTGGCAACTTTGGGTTTCGAGATCATCACTCCCTTTCCTAAAGATGAGTGCCTTACTGGGAATATACTGCAACCAGAAGCCAACTAATTGGAGTCTCAAAATCCTTCTGTAAGAAAGAAGAAGAGGAGTGGGGGAGGGAAAAACAGGATAAACCAGCTTGGATTATTTGGTATAGAAGCAAATTACCCCACATTTGTCTTCCTATCATTTGAATATCACAGAATCATAGCATAGGAGCACGATTGATATTCACAGTAATGGACCTGAACCATCAATAATCGGTTACACGTAAGTCAGTATTCCACATGCTGTTTAAGAAAGCTAGAAACGTTTAAGAAATATTTCTGTGCAAATGACTAACTTAAGTCAATTCTTTCTCTGGATCTGTTTCTCCACCTATAATATTAGATAGATCTAAATACCTTTTGAGCTCTGAAGATTTCTTTGAGTAGAATACTTCTTTTTTTTTTTTAATGTTTTACTTCTGAGAGGGAAAGAGACAACGTGAGCAGGGGAGGGCCAGAGAGAGAGGGAGACACAGAATCTGAAACAGGCTCCAGGCCCTGAGCTCTCAGCACAGAGCCCGACGTGGGGCTCGAACCCATGAACCGTGGGATCATGACCTGAGCCGAAGTCGGACGCTTAACCAACTGAGCTACCCAGGCGCCCCTTGAGTAGAATACCTCTATCCTTGCTCATGTTGGATAAATGGGAGCTTCTGGGCTAATAGACTTACCTTGAGTGTCCAAGTTGAGAGTAGCCACCTGCAGTGGGATGCTATCATCTTAGGGGTGTCTCGTACCTTTTGTAGTGGGCTCATGCTGTGTCAGACTTCTGGGCAAGTACAAGAATCTATTCTGTACATCAGGAATGTTCGTCACTAGAGAATTACAGTAGGGTAATTAAGAGAACAAAGATTAATTGCTTGTTCAAGTTATAATCTCATTATTTAAAATTTATACTTAATTTGGCTTGATAAAAGACTTTCCTGGTTTAAAAAGGTCAGACCTGTGGTTAGAGTTTATGATTTCATAAAAGCTTGTGGATCAGCAGATTGTTGCCTGCTGCTGCGCTAGAGGAACAGTACCAGGTAACCTCCTTCTTCCCTTTAACTCTGAGAAATACAGAGAACATCTGGTTGCAGCTTAAAGAATTTATGACAGAGAAGGACAGCCTCATGCTGCCCAGGCAAGATAAACGAAAATGGGCTGTTCTGGGATTCTTTGGGGATCTCTGAAGTACTTTTATAAACAGAAGTGTGCAAAACTCTCTTGGCCTTCTTCAGGAATGTCATTTTGGACTAGAATGAAGAGGAGACCTAAGTTCAGCCTTGTCCTTGCCACTGACTCACCAAGTGACCTGGGGTAGATATCTTCCTGTTTGTTTCTGTGCCTCAGCATCTTCATGCGTAAGATGAAGGACTGAACAAAAATCTGCTAACATGTCTTCTAGCAATGAAATTTATATTATACAGAAATAATATCTGAAGCATAAAAGTTCAGTAACATAGAGAAATCACCAAAAATATTTGTCTACCCCACAGAAAGCATTAGCTCCTTTTTGGTACAAGCCCCTTACTTTGCAAACATTGCGTATTGCAACTTAAATATTCTAAAGAAAAATCTAGAATATATCAAGGCAAGAAACATAGTAAGGAATGAGCTTTCCTAAATATAGGGGGTCCTACAAAAATCCCTTGTAGAAAACCAGACTGGCTCAAGGATAAGCTTTTCTCTGCTCAGGCTCACATTCAAGCTACACTAGGATATTGTGGGAAGCTCACTGAGTCAGGACACTCAGGGGTTAGTCTTACTCTATCCTAATATTGTGTGACCTTAGGTAAGTCCTTCCCCATCTCTAGATCTCTAATTCCTCACTTAGAGAATAAAGCTGAATCAGATGATGTCTAGATCCCTTTGAACTCTAAAGTCACATGAAACCTGGAGTCAGACCAACTGCAAAGCCCAAGACTGCCTTCACTCCTGACACCAACCAAAAGTTCAGAATTCCCAAGAATTCTCTGGAAGGACTCACATAACTTACTGAAAGCTGTTATACTCACAGGTGTATTATAGGAAAGGATACAGTTCAAAAACAAACCAAAGGAAGAATGCACAGGGCAGAGTCTGGGAGGTTCCAAACATGAAGATTCCATTGTCCTAAAGACCCATTAACCTCCCCCAGCATCCTTATGTGACAGTACACGTAGTGCTAATCAAGGAAGCTCATCTGAGATTCAGTGTTCATAGTTTTTATTGGTTTTCATGTCACAGGTATGCTTCATTGATTGATCACCTGCTTGAAATTGGTCTGCAGCATCGCTATCCCTGGAAGTCAGATTAATACCATGTGGCCCAGGGGTATACTGCGAGTCACCTTATCAGCATATATTATCAAAAGTGATCTGAGAGTCTCTCACCGCAAATAACAAAGACACTTCTATCACTCAGGAAATTCCAGGAATTACCTTCCAAAAGTTGGGGGGACAAAGGCTAGATTTCTTACCTCCCAGGACTTGAAGGGACAAAGGCAAGATTTCTCTTTGGGCAAGGCCAAATTCTTTACACCATACATGATCAAATCAACTTAGCAAATGTTTCTCAAATATTTTAGACCCTTATGGGCAAGGACCATGCCTTATTCATCTGTGTTTCCACTGACTAGCACAGGACTGGCCCAACAGGTGTGCTTAAAATTAGTTAGTAGACTTAGGCTACAGTGATGAATGAGATACAGTTAGCTGTTTATATTCTAAATTGAAATGATGACTGAATTCACAGAGGTCATTGGTCAGATGGTACCTTCTTGTATTCTCTATTAGTTTCCTCCTGAACCTTGTGCCTTGACCCCAGGCCACCCTAAAGACAGAAATACCACAGTCTGTCACACTTGGCAATATGCTGCTACTTGGGCTTGAAGTCATGACTGTTCTGGTCATATTTACACCTCCCATTTCTCCCTGATGATAGCATATTTCCACTGGTTATGACTGAGGAGACATTTCAGCCATCCTGGCTCCAGTCCCATAGGGTGTCAGACCAGATTGTTTCCATATTCCTACTGTTACATGATCTGCTTCTAAGGCCCACCCTTCACTGGTGATCTGGATGCCACCTCCTTTTGGCGTTCAAGTTATCCGTCTCTTCTCTGTCATCAATGTCTTCTTTTCTAGAAGATTTTCACATCTACCCACAAACATTTAGAAAAATAAAATAATAACAATCCCACCATCCCAACGAAATTGCTCTTGTCACAGTGACTCCAAGTTGCTGAGTTCTTATATTCCCATCTTCTTATCTTGCATGACTTCTCAGTAGCCATGATACAGTTGCCCACACTCCCTGCTTCTTGAAACACTTTCCTTTCCAGGCCTCAGTGACCTGGTTCTTGCCTGATTTTCATTCTACCTCATTGGTTTCTCCTTCTCACCTCCTTTACTGGCTTCCCCACCTGTGCTAAACCTCCAAATGTCAGTGCCCTAGAACGTGGTCTGTGTACATTCCTTGTGATGTCAGCCTGCCCATATCTATCTCCTGCCCTGACCGCTCCTTGAACTCCAGATTCACATTTTTAACTCTTGCTTGATATCTTTATTTGTACATCTAAAGTTATCATAAGTATAACAAGGCCAAAGCAGAACTCATTTTCTCCCCCGTAAATTTGTCTCCCCCTCCAATTTTTCCCAAGTTAACTCATGTAGACCCCTACCTGCCTCTTTGCCATCATACCATCCTAGCTTTTCCTCACTGTGCCCCAGCCACACTGGTAGGGGCCTTTGCATGAGCTGTGTCCTCTCTCTGAAATGCTCTTCCCCTTTTTTTGCATGGCTGGCTCCTTCATGATAGTACTGAAATTGCCTCAACCATCCAATCCAAAGGTACCTACCACCACCCCCGCTTCTTGAATTTTCTGCATAGCACTTGCTATCAGCTAAAATCATTCTCATCTGTTTATGTCTTTGTCTTCTACTCTTCCGGTAGAATGTAAGCATCTGGAAAGATGTATCTCTGCTGTATCTCTGGGGTCTGCAGAGTAGCTAGCAATTTGTAGCCACTGAATATATCATGAGTATACTGGGGGGCGGGAGGGAAGAGTGATCTGGCCAGGTGCAGTCAGTTGTCAGTAGAAAAGTTAACAATAACAAAACTAAGCCTGTCTGCTTTTTATTATCATTATGTGATAGCAATTCTATGCAAATGATAGTGATGAAAATACTCCTCCTACCCAGGCAAATCATTCCTCCGCCTCCTCACCTCAATATGGTATTGCACTATATATTTGAGTGGGTTACCGGATGGAGTAAGTGTCTCTAACAGCCCTTGAAGCATATTGGAGTTGGTGTCAAGATCCTGTGAGTGATTTTGGTAGTGTGCAAATGGACAGGCTATAAGCTAAGGGACATTAGCTGGGTCCCAGCCAGAACTCTGCACAGTACACTGAGACCTTAGGTGCTTTCACTAAGTCACATTCCATTCCTCACAGTCAGACCCTGCTTGCTGGCCTCTTTCTTGCATGGCTCTGGCACCTCAGGCTGAAAGAGCTTCTGGCCTGATCCACAAGCCCTAAAAACTGCTTCTTGCCCAGTATTCTAGGTCAAGACCAAGACAGACAATGACTAGCCATTTATCTACCTTTCTCTTTCTCCCTCCCTATCCTTATCTGCAGCTCTACCCTTACAGCTCTCATTTCTTTGACTGTAGAAGAGCACCTAAAGGAGGCTGAGGGGGAGGTGAGTAGAGGGCTCACCTTGCCTTGTTGCCAGCCAGCCCCCTAGCCTGAGACAGATTAATTATAGAAAACAGAGAGCAAAGTCATTTGAGTGGACTCAGGCTAGCTGCTGTGCCCCATTCAAAGGGATAGGGGCAGGGGTGGAAGAGGCGCTGGCTATGCTCCTGAGAGCAGGGAGACAAGTGGCAAAGCCTCATCTGCCTCTTGACAACCTGGCCTCAGCCTGGCTGGGCTGCCGGGTTTGACGCTGCCCTAAGAGTTGGCCAGGGCAAGAGACTCCCTCGGCTGTGAAGTGCTTCGGGGAGACTGTTCTCAAGGTGGCAGTGACACCTGGTGGCCAGTGATGGCCAAAGCCTCCAGGCTATATACTTCTGAAACCTTCCTATAGGCCCAGCTCTCCTATCCCCTCCACAGATTCAACCAACCTTGTGGTCTGTCTTCTGGGATCTGAGCTGGGCCTTATATCCTGGGGCTCTGGAGAGATGTTTGCTGCTCCTGAGACTCCTGGGAACCAGAGAGAGAACTTCAGGTAGACAAAGAATCAGGTCATGCCAGCAGAGGTGAGATCCTGGGGTTCTCCTTCAGGTGAAGAATCTTTGTTCATTTCCCACTACACTGCTTCCACTTTTTAAAATTTCTTGTAAAGTCTTCCAGAGCCAAAGGGCTGAATTGCTAATGCAGGGATTTCAGACACTAGTGGGCTTTCTCTTTGGTTTGTAGGTTATGCCCATGAGGAGTGATTCTAAAACTCAGCCCTTGGAAGTATTTAGTACACATAGGGTATCCAGGAGGAAAATGAGCCTCTCCTACCTTGAGCTGTTCAGACCACAACTGCAATGTGGTTGCCAGTCTGAAGGTCACAGTATAAACAAGGACAACTTCTAACTCTACCAAGAATATGCTCAGAGGAAAGGATCAGGAGGCTGGAGCATTCAGCAAATCTGTGACTCGAAGTTAAAGGAGCGCCAGTTAAATAGCAGTACTCTCAAGGAGCCTATGACTGGGTACCTTTAGTTCTCTGGTACCTGGTGCCCAAAGGCAAACCTGCTAGAAGACAGGAGTAAAGTCTCTCACACTCGCAGAGGAGATCTCGGCTGCCCTGGGAAGTGGTGCATGGCTGACACATCACTACTGATGTTCCTGCAGGGGCAGGATGAGCTGCTTGTCAGGACTATGGTAAAAGTTTGGGGGGGGAGGGGTGAGTAGGGCGGTTAGGGCTGTTGGGGAAGGTAGCTTAAAATCCCTTTCCAGATCTGCGATGCCGTGCGCTAGCCACAGACCCGGAAAGGGCAGTGATGAGACTTCAGAACTGAAGCACTGAGGCCCACAAACCTGCAGCCTCTGGCCTCTGTTGGGACATTCTACCAGTCCTTTTTTACTGGTTCTCTGGACTACAGACATACTGAAAACATTTCCAGCCAGGTCTTTCTAGCTACAGAGGCTCAAAAAGATGAAGTTTCTTGAATACAAGGACACCAAGAATGGGTTTCCATAGGATCTAAAGTGCCATGCAGTTAGGGAAGGGATGCAACTCAGATCCCAAACAGGGGACTAAAAGAGACTCACATAGCTTAGAAGAAGTAAATTTAGGACAAATGAAAGGTCTTCCTGCTTCCCACAGCAGGGCTGGCTTTAGGGAATTAGTTCCCCAGCGAGTATAAGCTGAATATGTGAGATTTGAAGCAGGTTCAGATAAAGTCACTAGTGACCAGATCCCTTAGCAGACTATTAAGGGAAACTGACTATTTTCGGGCTGTCTTAACTTTTAAGGGACATCTTTAATCACTTGAAGCTGACATTCTGACCTCGGTTGACCTGGCCCTCAGTGCCCCCATAGGTCTCGTGGATTGCCCCCATGGGACACTTCTTATGTCCTTAGGAAATCACTGATCATGGGAGGGCCCCAATCCAGGAGATGAGCTCTGCCCTCAGAGTAGCAATTTCCCTCGTGAAAGGAGGAGGAAGAGGAGCCCATCCTTGGGAACCTTTTATAACCTTTCAGAGGAAGGAAGGTGGGCACTGGTGACTGCTGGGGTAATCTCAGAAAGGTCCCAAGGTGCCTGAAAACATGCTGTCCCCTTTGCTCTGACTGAACCTACAACCTCCCGACCACATTCCTTCCTGCTGCCTCATTCCCCCTGGGGTCCTAGACCGGGGGAGCAGAGCCTGGGGGAGCTGATCAGAATAGCTCTGTGGTGTGTCCGGCAAGGAGCTTGGCCTGGCCTCTTTCCTGGGGCCAGACCCTGAGACCCTTTCCCAATTTCCTGTCTCAGATATGCTGAGCAAGCACAGGCCTTCCTCCTTGGTGGGGGCAGCTGGACTCGGGCCAACAACTCTGAAGAGTTGAGTCACTCAGTGTCTTTCCTTCCTCAGCTTTCCGTCCTGCTGGGACCTCAGATAGGCGCTTCTGTCTCCCAGCTTGTCCGCTGAAAGCCACAGGATAGCGAATTAAAGGTGCTTTTGACGAAACCCCACACAGCCTCATCCATGGGCTCAGTTTCTCTCCTAGACCAGTGGTTGCCTGTCCATTGACCTCAACAGCCAATATTTACTGTTTCTGAAATGACTTTTCTGCATCTTCAGAGACCTTACTGGAACAAGTCAGTGATAATTCAGAGCACGTAGTCCAGCCTAACCCAGAGTCTCCTACATGCAGAGCTGCTGTGTCCCAGGGGAAAGGAGGCCACCCAACAGTACTTTCTCCATTGACTTGTGAAGTTCTAGGGCTTCATTAGAGCTGCATTCCTTTGGGTTTATGTTTATTGTTATCTAAATAATAGTAATGGTGCTCACATATATCAATGCCTTGCCTAGCACTGTACAGTTCATAAAGCACAATCATTATTTTGAGCCTCACCACCTTTATGTGAGGTGGTTTGGCTGGTATTTCTATCTCTGTTTCATACATCAGCAAAGAGAATGAAAATGACTCCTGCAGAATCACACAGTCACACAGGAGTGCTGGATCTTTTGATCCACAGTTCAGGGAGTGGTCTACACTACTATGCACTGTGCCTTTTTCATATCTCCTCCCCCCAACCCCCCCACCCCCCCGAGCACAGGCAAAGGTAAGAATGGAGAGAGCTGGGCCTCTGTGACCTTGTGTAAGGGAGACCCTTGCTTTCCTTCTCCTGACAACCAAGTGCTAAACCTGCCCACCTAGAGGAGTCTCTGAGTTATACCTGCCCCTCTCCTGCCTCCCTGATTTCTCAGATTACTAAAGCCCAATGGGTTCAGCAGAGTGAACCCAGCCCAACCAGCTTTGATGGAGAGTGGCAGCACTCAACTTGCCAAAACCCTCAAAGCCTGTGCCTGCAGACACCTCTGCTCAGGCCCAGTAGCCCTGGGGTCTTGCTGGTATCAGGACTCTGCAGCTAAGAAGGGCTTGTCTCCTATGTCAGACACCTGAAGAAGTGAAAAATGAATTAAAGAACTAATGGAAGCCCAGTACCAGAAAAGCCTGTAGAAGACCTCTGTCTGCAACTTGGTGACATCCTCCACGGTATCTGTGACCAGAGTTTGTCCTGGCCCTGTTTAAACACCTCTAAGGCCAGAAAGATCATTACCCAAGCCAGCCCTTGACCTTGATCAGATTTACATTTGACTAATTTTGATCTATTCATTCCTAGGTGTTTCCACGGTTACCTCACTTAGTGCTCCCAGTTGGCCCATTTAAAAAACTCAGGCTCAGGGGCGCCTGGGTGGCTTAGTCGGTTAAGCGTCCGACTTTCGCTTAGGTCATGATCTCGCGGTTCGTGGGTTCGAGCCCCGCGTCGGGCTCTGTGCTGACTGCCAGCTCAGAGCCTGGAGCCTGTTTCAGTCTGTGACTCCCTCTCTCTCTGACCCTCCCCTGCTCATGCTGTCTCTCTCTCTCTCCTAGAAATAAATAAAAATATTAAAAAAAAAAAAAAACTCAGGCTCAGATTAACTAACTTTCCCAAAATCACATGAGGAAAGATGTCATTTCCACACTTTTCACCACCCTGTGTGCTCCGTGTACCCATTTAATTTCACTGGTGTCCCCTTAAAGAAGCACCCAGAATTGTTTGCAGTGCTTTCTTGTGGCGCTTATCAGCCGAAAGAGCATTGGACCTGTGACCGCCCTTTCTTGAGACATTGAACCCTCTCTAGCATCAAATTTTTGGCAATGACATTGTAAATGGACAACCTCTGAGCTTATTGTCATTCTATAAGCCCAGGGTTGTTTGTTTGTTTTTCTCTTATGGGCCTGTAAGTCCATTTATTCCCCCTTTCTTTTTTGAATGCAGCTGGGCATGAGCACTGGACTACACATTCTTACCTGTTTGAGTCAACTCAACTTCTTGAGGGAAACTGCAGCTCAGTCTGGCCATGAGCTCCTGCTGCGGGCTGGCTATAGGCCAGACTTTGGCAGTGACGCCAGAATGGCCAGACTTCTATGGAATTCAGCATCCCAGGCATTTCTTGGTGACTGGAGACAGATCCCATGGTAGCCAAACCCCGTGGGAATAGCCCTCAGCCCCAACAGATGGAAGGCTTGTGGGCGGAGCCAGAGAGTCTCAGCCTGGCAAGGGACAGTCCTAGGGGACTCTCCTCCTGCCCCCCATAGTCCCTGGGAAGTCTTCAGTCCACAACCTCAGTGGAGCCAGGGAAAGGAGAAGCTCCCTAGGCGACAGACAAGGGTGGCCAAAGCATATTCCCAGGCTCCAGCTCGAAGGACCGCCTCTGGGAGCTCTCCTTCTTAAACTTTTAGAAGGGAACTTTGGGGCGCAGTTTATCTTTGGGTGTCTTATTTATATATTTCTTAGGCTGAGGAGAGCCAGGGCCAGCCTGCACTGGTATGATTACCCCTGTCAAGTCATCCAGTCAGGGTCTGGTGTTATACCATTAGAGCTTAGTCTATGAGATTTTAAAGTCTCCCCCTGCACCACCTCCCCCCTCCCCCCCCCCCACACCCTGCCCCCAGAATCATAAACTGTCAAGATAAAAGGAACCATGGTGTTCACCTGATCTATCTCATGTTTAATGAAGGAACATCTCTACAATATCTTTGTTAGGTAATTCTCTAGCCTCTGCATGAACACACCCACCTCCCAAGATAGCCTCTTCTACTGTTTTTACTATGGAAAGTTCTTCCTATAACTGAAAGTCTACCGTTCCAAAACTTTTGCCCATTGACCTTGGCTCTGCTCTCTTGTTATATTGTCTTCCATAACCCTGTCTGAAAATAACAATTCTCTGAGAGCTTGACCAATGTATGAGGTGATTGGCAGCCATCAGTGGTATGAGGTGAGGCCCTGGGGGAAGGGGACTGGCAAGAGCCAGTCTAATTTGGTGTCTTTCATCTGAGTATCCTTCTCAGGCAATGAGAGGCCATAACAGTAATGGCTTGTCAGTGAGCCCAGAGGCTTTATTATCACAACTGAATAAAATTCTCCAAAACCTAGGAATAGAGCACTGCAGGGAGTATTCCATCATGGGAGTAAGAGTTTCGCAGGAAATGCCTTATCAGTATCACCAGGACCATCATCTGTTGCTTTTACTAAGCACCTCCTAGGTTCAAATGCTTATAAATAGATAGATAGATAGATAGATAGATAGATAGATAGATAGATCTCATTTCTTTTGAAGAAAGATGGTTGCAGAGGAGTGAAATAACTTGCCCAAGGTCACAAAGCTAGTAAGCGGCAGATTTGGTTTGAAACCAAAGTCTTCCCAACCCAAAAGCCTAAATTCCTCAATCACTCTGCTGCCCAATCTTTTTTTTTTTTTAATGTTTTTTATTTATTTCTAGGAGAGAGAGAGAGAGAGAGACAGCGTGAGCAGGGGAGGGTCAGAGAGAGAGGGAGTCACAGACTGAAACAGGCTCCAGGCTCTGAGCTGGCAGTCAGCGCAGAGCCCGACGCGGGGCTCGAACCCACGAACCGCGAGATCATGACCTGAGCGAAAGTCGGACGCTTAACCGACTAAGCCACCCGGGTGCCCCTTTTTTTTTTTTTCCACTCTGCTGCCCAATCTTAAAGACTCACTGCTGGAGACCTAGGCAGCAGTGTGTGTGTGTGTGTGTGTGTGTGTGTGTGTGTG
>NW_024080688.1:1246674-1459281 GCF_003009895.1 Hyaena hyaena | reverse complement strand
TTTTTTTTTTTTTATTTCTAGGAGAGAGAGAGAGAGACAGCGTGAGCAGGGGAGGGTCAGAGAGCGGGAGTCACAGACTCTGAAACAGGCTCCAGGCTCTGAACTGGCAGTCAGCACAGAGCCCGATGCGGGGCTCGAACCCACGAACCGCGAGATCATGACCTAAGCGAAAGTCGGACGCTTAACCGACTAAGCCACCCAGGCACCCCTGGGTTAGGCAGTCTTAATGGAACCAATTTCTGATTTCTTTGAGGCTTGTTTTAACTTTATCTTCTGTATCTGATATACAGGCAGACACCTCTGCTGGCCTCAATTTTAGTTCCCTAATCTGAGCATTTTCAGAGCTGCTCTCTGGAGTTGATACCAAATACAATACGATTTAACTTCAAAGTTAACTTTATCTATGATTTAACAACATTTCTAAAGACATACCCTAGTCCTTTTTGGATTTTCACTGTTCATTTATTTAACAAACATTTATTAAGGACCTCTTATTATGCTCAGCCCTGTGCTTGATGGTGTTGGTAAAAATTTAATAGTCTTGAATTTTCCAAAATATTCCTGATTCCAACTGTTTTAACTTTTTAAATAAATAGTTCCTGTACCAGGCCTTATATCCCACTTTTTCTTTGAATGGACATTGTATTTGTTGGAAATTCATGAGAAGATGAAGACACTAGTCTGTTCTCTGATGGATCTATCTTCTTGTGAGCATCATCCCCAGGATAACACCAAAGGCCCTCTTCAGTAGTATGATTCTCCTAAGTGCTGTTTCAGAGAAGAGATCAAAGTCGAAAGATTTCAAGGATGAGATAGAAGGTGACTTAAACCTCTAGGATGTGTTGGATGGGATTGGTAGAACGGGAGAAAAGGGACTCAGCATAAACAATGGTGTGGCCTAGCCTAGAGAATAAACAGTGAGGGATCAGGCCTGGAGGGAGCAGGTGTGTTTAGGGCATGAGGCCGAGAGAAGGCTAAGAAGGTCAATTCCAACCATGCTGAAGCAAGTTTTGGATGTCAACCCAAAGGATGTCATCTTGCTGGTAATGGGAAGAAAATATGAGCATCAGACTGCCTGGCCTCGCAGCCCAGCTGCATCAGTCTCTGCTGTGTGACTGTGCAAGTTACCTGACTTAGCTGGGCCTCAGTTTCCTTATTTAAAAATGATAGATGTTGATAATAATAGCATCTACCTTATAGAGATCTTAAGGAGGTTTATGGCAATCCCACATAAAAGTGCCCAGTATGTTACCTGGCACATATGTCAGATTAGCTATAAATTATTTAGAGCAGCAAAGTGACACAGTTAGGAAAGGAGTATAGGAGAACACCAGGTAGGCATGGAGAGAATAGATTGGAGAGAGAGGAGACTATTCTGGTAGTGGGAAAGTAGTAGTAGTAGTAGTACTAAGAGTACTAATACTAGTAGTCTAGTAGTCTAAGCAAGAAATGGTACGGGAGTGACCAGCAGTGGTCAGGAGAAGGTGGTGAATCTTAGATGTTGAGAGAAAAGCTGATGGGTCTTACTTCCAACTGGATGGTGTGGTCTCCAGCTGTTGTGTTGGGGGTGGGTATTTTGGTGCCAGAGCTCAGACCAAGCATGCATCCCATGACAGGGCTTGGAAGAAGGGGAGGGAAAGTATTGGTGTGCTTGCTGTGATCTGTGAGAGGGTGGGGAATGTAGATAGAACACACACCTTCTGATGCCGTCGTGCTAAGGACATTTCAAAGGCCGCCTGTCTCCCACTCCCCCAAGTCCTCTTAGTAGAACAGTTTTAGGCAATGTTGTTAAAGACCATGACACCAGAGAGGGTAACACTTTGGCTGTCCTTGAATGGAGCTGAAAACAGCCCTTAATAGGCAGAAGAGACTGATGGTGAGATTCGGAGGCCTGTAGGAAATGGGGAACAGGAGGAGAGATGGTTTTCATGTGGGAGTAGGGCTGTGGGGCACGTCACGAGGGAGAGGAGCACTGAAAGAGGAAGTGGGAGAGCGCTAATGACGCGCTCAGCCAATTTCACAGCCTTGCCCTTGCAGCTCCCTCTGTGACGTCACCATCGGCACACTCAGGAGCCCTTAGGTTTTACAGAGCATTTCTCTTGTACTGAACTTATGCTCCAAGTGCTCACTGCCTCTAATTCAAACGTTAGACAAACTGAAGTCACATGCATCTTTGATCCTGTCAGGGCATAATCAGAATCACAGCTGGGAGGAGAGGGAGCATGGGAGTGGAGCCATGTTGTTGGGTAAAATGTGATTATGCTATCTGAGAAGGAAAAACAGCCTGGCCTTGGGCACTTTGACTAGCATTAACGTCTTAACTCCTCCCCTCTGGGTAAGAAGGGTTGGGGCGGGGGGAGGGGGTAGCAGACAGCTGCCCCCTCCTTCAAGTCCTTCCCTGTGGGGGTTCCAGTGCAGCCCAAAGAGTAGAGCTGATCTCACTCCAGAGTTAACTCCACAGGAGAACTGAAGCAAGTCTAGGCTAGTCACCTAGTCCAGCCCCTGCTCTCAGGTCCCCTGGAATTGCCTCAAGCCCAGCCCACTGTCTGGAGTTTGGTGTGGATCCTCCCTTTCCTTCAGGAAGCAGGGCTACGAGTATGAGGGGGAGCCGGACAACAGGCAGCCACCAGAGAAGAAACCAGATGCTGTTAGAAGATTTAAAGCTTCTGAACAGAATACATCTAAAAGGGAGGGAAATGAAAAATGGGGGTGGGGGGTGGGTGGAGGTTTCAGGCACTGCCTACCAGTGTGGGACTAAGGCCTAGACTCCCTAGACCTGTACCCCAGCAACACCCCAGACGTTGAGAACTCCCTTGAGGCGTTTCTGGACCAGCAGAAGCCTCTAGGCCAGATCCCATGGATCCCATCAGGTCCTACTGCACTCATGCCATGGAGCCACAGGGTTTCTCTTTGGAATCTGCTCAGAGTTTTGTTTTTATCTCTTTTGCATTTTGTCTTCCAGAGTGGAACACTTAAGGATCCGGACTCAAGCAAGACCCCACCTCAGCGGCCAGCGCCTCAAGGTTGTTTACAGTACATTCTCGACTGTAATGGCATTGCAGTAGGGCCCAAACAAGTCCAAGCTTCTTAAAGCGATTGGTAGTTCATTTTTCAAAGCAGAAATTTTAAGCCAAAAAACAAACAAGGAAAGGAAAGCGGGGAGGGGAGCGACAGACCCCCCGCCCCCAGTGGTGCCGGTTCTGCGTTTTCAATGCTGACTGGACTGTGTTTTCCTATGCAGTGTCAGCTCCTCTGTCTGGTTGTTTACCTGTTCCCGTTTGTGCTTGTAATGCTCACTTATGTTTCTCTGTATAACTTGTGATTCCAGGGCTGTTTGTCAACAGTGTACAAAAGAATTGTGCCTCTCCCAAGTCCAGTGCGACTCTATCTTCTGGGTGGTTTGATAGTATTTTTAAAAGTATTACATAATGTGGGGTGAAATAGGACTGAGGGGGTGGACAGGGGAGAAACAAAGACCACAAAAATAAAACCCAACTCCTCTCCTTCTCCACCCCCCCCAGACTCAGATTAAGGCACCCCCCCACCCCCTGCTTACCTCCATGAGTGTGCTTGGGATCTTCAATGAATTGTGCTTTTTGCTTCCTTTCTGCATGACTAGGGTAAATAGATAGAAGTTTAAGAGATTTTCAAGGTCTAATTTCCATAGCTTCATCCGTTGAATCTGAAGGCATCCACCTTTTTCTCCATTTGCTAAAAATTTGGTGCAGTTTGAGTTTATGTGAATAGGCTGGCTGTGCCTGTAGAGCTCTTGTGTTTTTAGTGATGACATGAAATATAAAGAACAAGCTATTTCCAGGAATGTGTTCATATTTTACATCGAAGTGTACCTTCTTTTTTATTATTGACTAATTAACTATGAGATTAGGAAAAAAAAAATGGGGCCGCTGATGTGCAATATCCAAGTGAAATTGTGAGTATTTTCTGTGTTGATCTCAGTCCCCCAAGTTGTTTCTTCTTTGTTGCTGTTTCTGAATTGGCCATATTATGCGCTTCTGTGAAACTGAGGCTGCTTTTTATTACCCAAAGCTTGACCTATGTACAGAGATGATTCTGTAGTGATTTTGGACATAGGATGCAGGAAGCTATTGAAAGTCTGAGAAGGATTTGACCGTTGTGCTCTTGGCCTCTCCCTAGGCATTATGAGACCAAATAAAAAACGTTCATTTCACAGAGTGGGTACACTGCCTACAGAACTCGAGGTGGACTCCTGCTTTCATCTTCAGCTGTTACAAGAGCCCTCTAGAAGCCAGAGAATCCGAGGAGTTTCTCTTTCCTGGGAAGAACTGTCTCTAGTTTTAGCTTGTGTGTATTTGGGGCAGATGCTCCACAGCCATGGCTCTTGAAGAAACGTCACAGTTTGCCCTCTTCCCTCTGACACGCAGTTGCTGGGCAGGATGAGGCAGGTGTTTAAAGCAGGCCTTCTCCTAGCCAGGTTGGGACAGGCGCCGAGTGGTCTCCTCTGGCACCATGGTCCGTGGGAGATCATGCCAGCAGTTTGCATTTTAGAGAAATGCTTCTGGCTCTACTTTCACATTCCTCTCACTTCTATACTGACATGTTACCGTTCTGGATTCCAGGTCAGAGGAATAAATAGTGTCGATAGTATGATTTATGTGTCCGGGGCCTTGTGCCCCGGTTTCTCCTTTGGCTGCTGGAAAATTCTGAGGCTACAGGGAAATGCACTGAGTGTGAGTGTTCTCATCTGTGACTCCTCCCTTAGATGATGGTGGCAGTCGATGTGTTGTAAATATGTACACGTATGCAATTATGCACTTCCAGGTGGGTTGCATAAGAATCAGGTCCTTAAATACCCCTCAATCTGATGAAATGGTAGAAAGGAATAAAGCAACATTTCTCAGAATGGAGGAATACCTTTACTTATTTATTATATTTTTATTATTTATTTATTTATTTATTTGTCCAAGCGGTGAGCTGATGGTGGTGTTGCTTCTCTGCATGTTATCAGTGTGAACATCCAGGTGCTTTTCATGTGACATTTGTGAGCCACAAATACAAAGTTGCCATTTGGATTCAGTCAGGCTCCAGGGTGGTGTTAGCCAAGGTCTCTCAGGTCGGGGAGAAACTGATTAGGGCTCCTACTGCCAAATGCAAGCAGGCAGCGTATCCTGACTATTATACACCCCCAGGCAGCATGCTAAGGGACAACTCTGTGGCCTGGGGGACATCCGTGTCACAGTGTAGGATTGCTGTTCAGGTGTTTTGTACCCATTTCTTTTCTGATGTTGTCCCTTTTTTTTGTACCAATCCAGCTGGGAGAACCTCAGCCAATGCTGGAAGAGTGATTTAAGTACCTCTCTTTTGTGACTCTCTTGTACAGCTTAATGTGCAATAAAGGAAAAGTTATATCTGTCTTCAGTGTTAAGTTGTAAAGTTTCTGGCTATTCAAGCATCTCTGTACAAGTGGGAAAGAACTCAGGTTCTGGTACAAGAGGCTGAGCTATCAACTTGCTGTACTTTACAAGAAAAGGCTATAATACAAATGATGCCAAACTTTGGAAGAGGCAGAACTGGTTAACATGGAATATGCTGATCTATCATCTTCAGCTTCACTGGTTATCTGATTTGAACTTGGAACTTCAAGTTTTCAATGCAAAACTCCATTTATTTACTCATTTATGTATTTATTTATGTATAACTAACCCTGGTATATTCACTGGTAATTGATAAGGTGGAGCCCATGCCATCAGTAGGGAGATGGGCTGATGATCATGGGTGCACAGTGGTGTAGATGTATAATTCTGCCTCTCCAGGGAGTATGGGTATTCTGGTGTTTCTAGGAAACTAAGCTTCAACACAACTCTTAGCTCCTCTTGAGTTTCTAAAAGCCCACTCCTTCCAGCGGGCCCATGAATGTGGACTCTGGGAGTGAGACTGAGAAATTGGATCTCTCGGGCCAATTATGCATCATTTCCACTAGTCAGTATGCACTAATGGGGACATCTTTTGACTTTTGAGTACAGGAACCCCCTTAGCAAAATCTGAGCAATCAGGTATCACACTTAACTGCTTGACAAACCCCAGAGGAAGCATGGCTTTTTTTCTCTCCAGGCCACCAGATGGTTTTCTGTCTCATGCTGGGAGAACAGTATCCTGGTCCTTCGAGGGGGAGGGGTGGGGAGGATTGGTCAGGGGTTCTTCTTTGCCAGATGGTGCCCACAACATCCCCAGGGGAGAATAAGACTTGACTTTCTGGAGAATTTCCACCACACACACCTGGGAGGGACTGGAGCCCCCTGAGGATGGTACTAAGGGGCAAAAGAGCACATGGAAACAAAAGACTGCCCCTAGTCATGTGCATGGGCCAATGTTAAAATGAACCTCTGATGGGGGAGGGGGGGCGGGGGCGTGACAATCAAACACGTGCAGGTCCGGAGCTGGACAAAGGCCAGCTCGGTAAACCATCACCAGTCTGTGATCATCAATGATCATAAAGCACACAATGCTTTTTGAAGAACTTTCTTGTCCATTAACGTCTTTGAAACACTACCATCTGAAAGACAACTAAGAGTAGGGATTGCTTTTTAATAGTTTTATGGTTGTAAACACCAAAGTGCAGAGGAGTTTGCTGACTTGCTCAGGGGGTCACTAGTAGACTCTGGCTTGGACTTTCTTATGCCCAACCCTGTGCTCTTTCCACTGCTCTGTACCATGTCTGCTGTGTGAAACTCGAGACCTCCTAGTAAACTGTGGGGCGGGTTGCTCTGTACCTAAGGAAACTTTGGGGAGGAGGGGTGGGCTGCTTCTGGTCTGGGAGGCCTTCTGTAAAAGAGCTTGCCTCTGATCAGGGCTGCCGCCGCCATGGTTTCTTCCCTGTCCTGACTTCTGCTGTGCCCGAGGTGCTGTCTCTGAGGTGGAGCGAGTGGTGCTTGGATGAATGGGGGGAACCAAGGACTGGCTCTGGAGCCCTTCAGGGCCTCTGGGTGGCTTCTCATAATAGCGCTTATCCTTTTGGTAATTAACTAACCCCATCCTTTGAGACATAGATTCTACTAAGGAAACCCTTTGATATGGTTAAATTATGAAGTTTTTCTTGTACTGAACCTAGGGGGCCCTGGGCAACCCCAAGGAATGCAGCCCCCAGGCAAGGTGCTGCCTCCACGCCGGCCTCCCCCTGGACCATCACTGCCACCTTCCTCCTCTTCCTCCTCCTCCTCTTCTTCCTCCACCACCCACGGAGATGCACCCTCCAGCAGCAGCTCCCTGGCAGAGGTCCAGCCACCCCCGGCTGCTCCACCACAGAAGCCCCAGCCTCACCCACAGCTCAAGTAAGAGACGACTCAGCAGCTCCTTCCCCTCCCCTCTTCCTGCCCCTCCTCACAGGCCTTAGGCTCCAGAGCTGCTAGAAAGCACCTTCAATCAGGCTTCCTGCTACAGATATTTTTGTGGGGCTTTTTTGGGGTTTTGGTTTTGGGTTATTTTTTTGGTTGGGGGCATGGTTGGGGTTGATTGGGGAGGGTAGGAAAGAGGGAAGTGAAAGTCTAAGGTCTAGCCAGAAGTGCAAACCCACCTCTTTCTTCCTGGGGAATACCAATAAGGCAGAGTTACTGCCTTCTTTCCTATTCTTATATTAGCTTAGGGTTGTTGTCTCTTTCTCTTTTTTTTAAATTCTGTCTCCCACTCTTTTTTTCCATTCCTTTTCTGTGTGTGTGTCTCTCTCTTTTTCAAATTAAAAAAAAAAAAAAATCCTCTTTCCTGACTCTGACTCACAGTTTAGGGTGTGCAATCAGCAAGCCTGCCCAGAAGGAAAAGGGGGAAGTAGTTAAAGCCATTTCAACTTTTTACCTTCAGCTTTGTCAGGAGGAGGTCCCAGATAGAGAGCCTGAAGGACTCCATCTTCTTGGGCTTCCTCACTCCCTAGAAGCCCCCACCACACTGTCCTGCTTCAGAGGAAGAACTGAGAGCCCCTAGAAAACAGTAACGCTGTACTTGGGATAGACAGCATCTGGGTGTGGATGGTGGTCAGTTCCACCTTCTGCCCCAGAACCAGAGACACCTGTCCGTACAGACCCCTGTCATCACTGCGGCAGAGACAGCTGTGTCTTGTGGGGATGGGAGTGACCCACCAGTACTTGTCAGAATGAGGTGATGGGAATCTTCAGGGAGGGAGGAAACGGGGGGCACTTAGAGATAGTCTAGGCATTGCATAGATGAGTAAACTTCTCAGAGAGATTTGGTTAGTTTTCTTTTTCAAAACCACTCTGTTAGTGGCACAGCCAGGATTAGGGCTCGGGTCGTCCAGAAAACCACTTTCTCTGGGTCATTCACCCTCATGACTGGAGGGGCATCACCCACTCCTACTCCCCAGCTCTAGCCAGTGGCACATTTCACATCTCATCTGCCCCATAACCTCCCCTCAATACAATTGTTTTCTGCATGCTGACTTTTAAAATCTCTCCTACCTTCTCATTAGCTGACCCTGGCCCTAGTCCGAGGGCAGATCTTTGGGTTGCCACTGCCTTTGGGCTGAAATTGTTGAACAGAGCCGGCCTCTGACAACAAGCAGGAGGTTTGTACCTGGCGCCCCCGGCTGTACATGCAGAAGAGGCCCCCCTCTCAGAGGCCAGCATGTTGGGGTTCACCCCCAACCTTAGTGAAAGACAGGCCATTTGTTCACAGTCACTGTAGGAGAAAAACTGTTCACGCTCTGTACAAGGGCGTTTCTGGGGCTGCACCCCAAGTTTCAGAGAAGACCGAGAGACACCAGGAGAAGGGGTCTGCAGCCAAAAACCATCAGGAAAGAGGCACAGTGAAAGTCAAGGAGACATGACAGACGACTGGAGTTGCCAGACCTTGTATCTTCTTCTCAAATGCTGGGCTTTGTCTCCCCTTGACCTTCTTGCCTGCAGTTTTTCTCTGAATCACGTCTCTCAAGGGAAAAATAAGTCCCAAAAATGTGTATGATTTGGGTTTTTAATTAGAAAACACTTTATGTATCCACATATGTGTCCACCTGATATGTATCTCTTTTGCCCCTGGATTTCCTGAACCCCACAGACCTCACCGCAGGGCTCTTCGGGGCTCATCTCAGAGCCTCCACGGTCTCCTTCACCAGTGCTGCAAGGGTGGACACATCCGTTTTAAGAACAGACAAATTGAGGCGTTCGTTTATTCCAGGTTTATTTGGAATCAGAAAAAAAAGCAGGGTATAAAGACCCGAAAAGGTGTCGAAATCATTTTACAAAACTTCTACACATCACAAATGAGAAACCGAGTCCCAGAGAAGCACAAGAGTGAGTAAAGGGCAGATCCAAGACTTCCAGGCAGGCCTTCTGATGCTGGCTTCACCATTAACAGTTGATGGGAAAGAGCGTACAGAGTCTAGGGTCCCCTAGTCGCTATATTTCGTTAGAAGGGATGGGCATGAGAGTCCTTGACTAGTACTTACCAAGTTGAGACTGAAATGTAGCCTGTGGGCCCTTTAGTTTAGCATTAAATAAAAGGAACAGACTTTGAGTCACACTCCTTCTCCTTTCCCTTCTCTCTTTTTCCCCCTTCTCCCTCTCTCCCTTCTCTTTTTCCCCTTCCTCCTCTCTCCCACGCTGCCCCCATCCTTTCCTGTTTTAGTAGCACCGAAGGTGAGGCTAATAGTGCAGGGGCCTCCCTGGGTCCTGGTAACACTCCACTGCTGGCTTTCTCCTCCATCACCGTGGTCTCCCTCGGGGGGGTGTGGGGGTTCGGTTGTGTATCATGTCACCATCTTTCCCTGCCTCACTGGGAACACCCCCTCTCATGTTCTCTCTGGTTTTTATCTTCAAGCAAGTCGCAGTCCCTGACAAATGCCTTCAGCTTCTCTGAGTCCTCCTTCTTCCGGTCTTCTGCCAATGAGGATGAAGCCAAAGCGGAGACCATCCGGAGCTTGAGGAAGTCCTTTGCCAGCCTCTTTTCAGATTAGCTCTCCAGATACACGGGGGCACCTAGCCCAACCCGGAAGGGCATCTGAGACATTTGACAGTAGTCAGCCATGTTTGGTGGTGATGTCCCATGACCTTGATGTGTGTGCCCCTTCCTCTGCTCCCTTGTGCTAAGTGATATTGTGCAGCGTAGAAAAGACCATGTGAAAGTCTCCGGGCAGGTGCCTAACCAGGAAAGGGCACCTGACTTCAGGTAGAATAGAGCTGCTTTCCTGTAGTCCTGAGGGCTTCCTCTGAGCCCATCAGTCGCTGTGAGTTGAGTGGCCTTATTGTGACAGCGCCATCATGTCTTATTCTTCTTCGTGAACCCAGAATTCCCTTCACTGAGGACTCTTGATAGCTTAACCCAGCTCAGATGCAGTGCTAAGCATGCCCCCTGCTTTAGTCAGTTCTGCCTGTTTAGGGAGCATATACTTACCCAGAAATGCTCTTGGCTCTAAGTGTTAGGAACTTACCCACACTTGGATCCCTTGTCATACCTGTTTAGCTGTTTGAAACACACCTGCCCAACACAAGACATTCCTCCACCACTATCATGACAGAGCACCTTTATAGTCCGTTGATACTGGAGAGAATAAGGATCTGCAGCGCCCCCCACCCCTTTTCTCTCCTCTGGAGAGCCGTTCTTATGTGCGTGCTGCAGTGATCTTGAGCTCTGAAGGTGCACTGTAGAGAATGCATGCCACTGTAACAGCAGTATGCCAAGTTTTGTGTTCATCTCCAAATAAATGTCAAGACCTTTGGTGTAATAAAAGCAGCAGCATTAACCAGCATTTGATTCAGCCATGAGGTCTCCCCTAGGCCACCCTTTTGGTTGAGAGAGTGTATGTGCTGCATATGTGTGTGCTTGCAAGTGTAGGGAGGGGGAAAGTCCAGGAGAGTGAAGCCATTTGTGCCAGTATGTTTGTGAATGTGTTCATGTGTGAGTGACTGTTTGCACGTGCTTGAGAGTATGGCTGTCCTTTAGATGCCACTTATGCTGGGCCTCCTGACACCTCCTGGTGAATGTTTCCTGCAGGACAACTGAACATTCTTCAGGAACTCAGCAGTTCCACCAGTTTTACTGAATTTTTAGCCTTTCTAACAAGCATAGCACCTTTGTTCCTGGGACAGCCAAGTTAGACCTACTTGTCTGGTCCCTCAAGCTCCTCAGCTAAAGCCCACATGGTGGTGCCAACGAGGCTGGACCCATCTGCTCTGATAAGCCGAGTCCCACAAGCCTGGCCCCAGGCATCCTAAAGAGGCCTGCGATTGAGGGTGGGTTCTCAGGAACTTCACTCTGGCTACTTCAACAACAGTAGGTTCCCAAAGACCACAAGTACGTGAAGATAAACACGACATCTGCACTAACAAATGGAAATCAGTATATTAACGTGATATCTATATAATTTCCTACACATACCCATCCTAACTCAGCAAAATAGCACTCAACCAAATGCCACTATCTTGCTAACCCTCCTCACAAGCAGTAGGTGCTGAGAGGCCAGAAGATGAAGTTGTCTGACACCAGGGTTGCCTTTCTCACTCAGCCCATGACTCCAGGGTCCAAGGATCCAGAACTCTACCTCCTTCTTACACTTAAAAACCAAGAAGTAGAGGGGCGCCTGGGTGGCTTAGTCGGTTAAGCGTCCGACTTTCGCTTGGGTCATGATCTCACGGTTCGTGGGTTCGAGCCCCGCGTCGGGCTCTGTGCTGACTGCCGGCTCGGAGCCTGGAGCCTGTTTCAGTCTGTGACTCCCTCTCTCTCTGACCCTCCCCTGCTCACGCTGTCTCTCTCTCTCTGTCTCTCCTAGAAGTGAATAAAACATTAAAAAAAAAAAAAAAAAAACCAAGAAGTAGAACCTCCCATTGAGTGACTCCTGGGAGTGTCGGGGCATGGCAGCCCTCCTCCCTTGAAAACACACATAACTAGGGAACAAACTATTCACAAACCAAACAAAAAGGTGGGGGGCAGGGAACTCCCTCTGCTCTGGGGAATTGATCTTCAGGGTTCCTTCTATATCCAACAAAGAGTCTGCCACTTGTAGTCATTTCTGCCCCTCCCAATTCTAAAAATGTTTAATAGAATGCATTTGTTTCATCAAAACGGATTTATTGAGCACTTACTATGAACATAAACATTGCAATGGAATCAAAGTAATATTTACTAACTCTTTCACAGTGCTTACTAAATTCCAGACACAATTCTAAGTACTTAACATAGATCAATTCATTTATTCCCTCCAACAATCCTATATATATATAGGTACTGTTAATATTTCACAAATGAAGAAATGGAGGCACATCTAGATTCAATAACTTGCTCAAGTTCGCCCAGCTGGTATGCAGTGGAGCTGGGATCTGAATCCATACAGCGTAGCAGCATAACTCATGGCCTCGACAGCTTGCTGTATTACTTTTATTTAATCTGGCACAGGAAACAAGATGTAATTTTATTGAATTGTACATAGTGTGAAAGCAAAATAAGACATATGCACAAAAATTCCTTACACCCATAACTTCCTCCTTCCTTTACCTTCTCTCTATCAGTTGGCCCCGGGGAGAAGAGGGGTGGGAGAAGGTTGGAGAACTTATCAGTGTTGACTCCTCATCCTAGAACCATGAGTAACATACACAATGTATCTTATTCTGATTGAATATAGTCTGGTTCTTTAAAAATTACTCATTCTTTCACATGTGATGTCAGACCAAAAACCACAAATGGCTTATTTAGAAAATGAGTCAGCCAGGAACTGCTAGGGTGACAAAAAGGGGAGGCATTTACCATAGGTCATGTAGCACCCTAGTCCAAAGGACACATGGATTCTATTCAACCCTTAGTAATGGGGTGGGGCCAGAGGTCGAGGAGTTCCATTTTGAAGCGCTCCTCTTGGTACATATAAAGCTGGCCCCAGAGACGGAGAAATTTGCCACTCACAACGATCAATAAATATTTGATGAATGCCATGATTTAAAAAAAAAAAAATGACCTAAGGGTTGGTGGTAGTCCACTATAGATCTTGAAGCCTTTGGTCTGCATGCCAGTTGTGATAACTCTGCAGCCGTCTCTGCAGCTGATGGGAATTCCCTACCCACATCTTTACCCCAGATTAATAGAGATAGGACACCTCATCCCTACCACATGGAACTTCCCATCTCCTTGGGTCAAGATGCATTAATTCTGCTTATTTATTTGTTCACAGCTCTTTATTGTATACTTACTAAGCTCAATAAATTTTGTAGGAAGAATATAAAAATGAGTGAAGCAAAGATTCTGCCCTCATAAAGTTTACCATCCAGTAAGGGAGATAGCATATATATACACATATAAAGAAGAAAGTGGTCAATACCATGTGACAAATGCAGTCAAAATGTTAGTTTGGAAAACATTAAGCTTGATAGGCATCGGTGAGGATATGGGAGACAAAACTCTTATTACACATTGCAAGTGGGAACATATATTGGTACTACCACTTTGGGGAACAATTTGGCAATATCTAATGCACAAACCTTATAACTCAGTAATTCTTAGACATTCCTCAGTAGTTTCTAGACATTCATTCTAGAGAATCTCTTGCACATGTACTCAAAGAGGCAAGTAAAAGAATATTAGCTGCAGCACCATTTGTGCAAAATAGAAAGAACCAACTGTCTGTCATGGGGGAATTAGAACATAGGTTGTGATATTGGATACTCATAAATTGGAATATTCTAAAGAAGTTACAGAAATAAAAATATTTGAAGAATTCAGTCAAGTTCACATAAGATATGGAAGGAGAATGAAAAAGATGAGTGAAATAAGAGTAAAATGGACACGTAGTAGGTGTTATGGGAGTGAGCATACCTCTAGCTTGGGTGTTCAAAGAAGGAGGCACGTTACTAGTGAGCTGTGAGCAGCTCACAGGATGAGGAGACTTGCCCACTGGTGAGCACACAGCATGCAACCACTGAGTTGTACAGCTGGAGATTTCATCTAGTTCTATCATCTCATTTTACGGATGAGAAAACTGAAGCCAAGACAACTTAAGGAGCTGGCCAAGGTCATGGAAGAAGTTAGTAATAGCAGGAAATGGCCCTCAGGCCTAGGTGCCTGATGGGCCATTAGACACGCTGTCCTTCATGGGATAAACGAATGGGTTTCATTTCCAGGAGCCCTCCGGAGAGGGAGAGGCTTACAGACTATTTCAGAGGCCAGGAAAGAAATGGGAAGAGAGAGTGGTGAGCCACTGGAAGAGCCTGGAATCAAATCTGGGTTTAAATCCTTGCTTTGCTAATTGTTAGTTAGTTGACTTTGATTATAGCTTTCCTGTGTCTCAATTTTCTCATCTATAAAATGATAACAGTAGTGCCTTTCTGAATAAGCTAAGTCTCTTCAGTAAATGGTTCTGAGAAAACTGGACAGCTACCTGCCTAAGAATGAAACTGCACCACTTTCTTACACCATACACAAAATAAAATGAGTTAAAGGCCTAAATGTGAGAGCTAATACCATAAAATTCCTAGAATAAAGCAGGTAGTCATTTCTCTGACATTACCTACTGAAACATTTTTCTAGATGTGCCTTCTCTGGTAAAGGAAATGAAACAAAATCAAAATTAAACAAGTGAGACTACACTAAAAGGAAAAGCTTCTGCACAGTGAAGAAAACCATCAACAAAACATAAAGGTAATCTACTGAATGCGAGAAGATACTTGCAAATGATATATCCCATAAGGGATTAATATCCAAAATATATAAAGAACTTACACAACTCAACACACACACACACACAATTCAATTTTTAAAAATGAGCAGAGGATCTGAATAGACATTTTTCATATACAAAGGGCCAAAACTCATGAAAAAGATATTCAACATCACTCATCATTAGGGGAGTGCAAATTAAAACCACAATGAAGTATCACTTTACACCTGTCAGAATGGCTAAAATCAAAAACAAGAAATAACAAGTGTTGACGAGAATGTGGAGAAAGGGAAATCTCATGCAGTGTTGATGGGAATGCAAACTGGTATAGCTACTGTGGAAAACAGTATAGAGTTTCCTCAAAACATTAGAAATAAAGTTACCATATGATCTGCAATTCCACTACTGGGTATTTACCCAAAAAATGAAAACACTAATTCAAAAGATACATGCACCCCTATGTTTATTGCAGTATTATTTACAATAGCCAAGATAGAGAAGCAACCCAAGCATCTATTGATAGATGAGTACAGAATATATAGTCTATATATACTATGGAATATCACTCAGCCGTAAACAAGATTGAAATCTTGCCATTTGCAACAATATGAATGGACCTAGAGGGTATAATGTTAAGTGAAATAAGAGAGAGTGGTGCCTGGGTGGTTCAGTCCGTTAAGCATCTGACTCTTTTTTTTTTTTAATATTTTAATTTATTTCTAGGAGAGAGAGAGAGACAGCGTGAGCAGGGGAGAGTCAGAGAGAGAGGGAGTCACAGATTGAAACAGGCTCCAGGCTCTGAGCTGGCAGTCAGCACAGAGCCCGGAGCGGGGCTCGAACCCACAAACTGCGAGATCATGACCTAAGCGAAAGCCGGACGCTTAACCGACTGAGCCACCCAGGTGCCCCAAGCACCTGACTCTTGATATCCGCTCAGGTCATGATCTCACAATTCAGGTGTTCAGGCTCTGCATCTGCACTTGATAGCGCAGAGCCTGCTCAAGATTCTCTCCTCTCTCTCTGCCTCTCTCCCACTCCTGCTCTCTCTCTCTCTCTTTCTCTCTCTCTCAAAATAAATAAATAAACTTAAAAAAAAAGGACTTGGGGAAAGACAAATACCCTTTGATTTCACTCATATGTGGAATTTATGAAAAAAAAAACCAAATGAACAAACGAAGGGAAAAAGAACAAACAAAAAAACAGACTCACTTGTTTAAAAAGCTTTAAAAATAAATGCTTATCTTTTTTTAAGAGAGAGAGAGTGCGGAGAGAGACAGAGCACGAGTGGGGGAGGGGCACAGAGAGAGGGAGACACAGAATCCAAAGCAGGCTCCAGACTCTGAGCTGTCAGCACAGAGCCTGACATGGGCTGAACTCACTAAGTGTGAGACCATAACCTGATCCGAAGTTGGACACTCAACCGATTGAGCCACCCAGGTGCCCCCAAACAGCCTCTTAAATACAGAAAACACACTGGAGGCTGCCAGAGGGGACATGGCTGGGAGGATGGATGAAATAGATAAAGGGAATGAAGAGTACACTTATCCTGATGAGCACTGAACAATATATAGAATTGTTGGATCATTATATTGTATATCTGAAACTAATATTCATTGTATGTTAATTATACTTGAATAAAAATATAATTAATGGATAAACTCATCTAAAGTCTGTTCTGACAGCGGTTGGCGTGTGAGAGGATCACAAGAAATCCTCTCTGTCTAATGAAGAGAACACCAGTGGAAGCCCCAAATCAACCCTTGGCCAGGACTCTTCCAGGAGCAGCCAAAAAAAAATGTCAGTCATGCCTTTCTTCAGCTCCTGTAACCAGGTGGGCCTCTAGGGCAATTTCAGCCCATTAGATGCCTTTTCCTAGGGCTCTGTCTGTTTAAGATTAAGTTGGTTATATTGAACTGAGGGTAGACACCTGATGAGGTAAATGCCAGTGCCCTAGGCATCCCACTAGCAATGAGCGTGCTCGCGCGCACATGCACACACACAGCCAAAACCGCTGCAGCTATAGAAATGACAACACAAACCCCAGATGACTCTAATGGGCTAATTTTTAGACACTCATGCCATGTGATCATTCCTACAGTGGTGTGGTTTCCTTCAAACAATTCCTTTGGGAGCCTAAACTTTTATTCCAACAAGCCTGCTGCTTATGCTCAGAAAATGGTTCCCCTCAGATCTGTAACCCTCAAATTTTGAACTTCTGTGATTCTTGGAAGATCAGGAGTTCGTTACCTGGGAAAATACAAATTCCCATGAAAACTGTCCTGCATATTGCACATTTGGCAGGGCCTCAACACACACACACACACACATACACACACACACACAAAAACAGTTAAGAATCATTGTTTTAGAGAGTGAATTTTTATTTAAAAAGAAACACTTAAAGGGCACCTGGGTGGCTTAGTCAGTTGAGCGGCTGACTTCAGCTTATGATTTCATGATTAATGAGTTTGAGCCCCACGTTGGGCTCTGTGCTGACAGCTCAGAGCCTGGAGCCTGCTTTAGATGCTGTGTCTCCCTCTTTCTCTGCTCCTTCCCTGCTCATGCTCTGTCTCTCTCTATTTCTCAAAAAATGAAATAAGGTATTTAAAAAATGTCCAAAGGAGCTCTATAGATGGCTCAACCAAACCTGACCTATCCATACTCGGAAGACCCTCAAACCAACCCTGAGACCTGAGTGGCTTGGTGAGTGGACTGGAGTGATGTTTGTACTGCTCATTTGCCTTTGAAGTTACACTGAGCTAACACAATATAACTCCTGGGATCTAAAGACACATTTGGCTTGAATATTTAACACTAAAGCAGTGAATTTCTCAATATAATACTAGTAGGGAGAGGTCAATAGATTATTTCTTCTTAAAGACTCTTCCTCTGTTCTGTCTCCATAGCTGCTGTTATTTTGGGGTAAGACGTTTATTCACGCCTCTTATTTTGACAGTCTCCTAATTGGTCTTCCTGGTTTCAACCTCTTGCCTATTTCTGCAAGGTACACTTCTTTTTAAAGATCTGTGATCATCAAAATCTTTCAGTGGATTTCCATTTAGAGAGTGGAGCCCAAATTCCTTATCTTGGTAGTTAAGGCCTCCTAGAGTCTGGCCTCAATTTTCCTAATGGTTAGGTACTTGAGTGTTGGGGTCAGACAAACCTGGTTTCAGTAGGGGTTCTACCGCTCATTAGCTGTGTGACCTTGGGCAAATGACTAAACTTCTCTAAACCCTGGTTTCCTTACTTGTAACGACTGTAGTTATAATACCTCATCTGTATGAGATAATGCATGAAAAGTGCTATGTGCAGGTACCTCACACATATAAGGAAGGTTCTAACACATTTTATTTATCATTATTACTGTTTTCCACCCTATCGTCCTCTATTTAGTTGCAGTTAAGCTGATGTAAGATTCACTGTCCTTATTTTTGCGTTCTTGCTCTATATGCTGAAATACCACCTACTCCATGAGGCATTTTTTTCTACCTGAGTAGTCTGTGATTGTTGTCTCTCCTCTAAACTCTTAGAATACACTTATTGTTTCTACTACTTACATAGATTTTTTTGCAAGTTCACATAATTTTATTAAGTGCATACACTTATTTCATCTCTTTGTTCTATACATAATCTTGAACTTTTATTTGATTAGTTTTATGTTGAATTATTTTCTTCCATTTTTTTCTGTCAAAGTCTATGTTTTAGGCTATTCTGAATCATGCATTTTCCCCAACATTTTATTTCGAAAATTTTAAGATACACAGAAAGTTGAAGTAACTGTACAGGAAATACCCTTATACTCACTACCTATATTCCACAATTCACATTGTATTATGCTTGCTTTATCCCATATCTACCCATCCCTCTATGCATCCAACAATCTTACATTTTTAATGCATTTCATAGTAAGTTGCAGACATCAGAACACTTCACAAATCATGATACAATTAGCTCCATCTGGTGAAGATTTTGAGGATGATCTATTTTATCTTCTGGTTTTGTAGATGAAAAAACTAGAGACCTAAGATATTAAGCAATTAATTCACCATTGGTCGGTTAGTCATCAAGTATGTGTGTGTGTATATATATATATATACATATATATAATCATCAATATATATAATCAAGTATATACTGATCACGTACTACGTCCCCAGTATTCTACCAGGTCCTACAAATATAGTAATGAACAAAACAGTTAAAGGCCCTGCCATCATGGAATTTACACCTAATGGGGAAGATAGATATTGAACAGATCATTACAAAGAGTTAAATAATAAAGTACATGGGAATTCAAACAAGTCTGGTGGTTTAGAAAAAGATACTAAAAGGAGCCACTACTTACTGCTCTGATCTCCAGACCCTTAATCCTGGTGATATCCAAAGACTTTCATGTATAATAATAATCTCTTTTTCTGTGTGAATAAATTACTATAGTATAGAATTATTCTTGTTAGTAAATATAAGAGAAATCTCACCAATTCCTCCAGAGGAAACCAAATACTGTGAGACAGAGTTGAAGGTGTAGCTTCTATGGAAGAAAAGATCCTCAGGAACATGGAGAAGTTAGCCTGAGCCCAGGAGTTAAAGCTGTGAACTTTTTAAAAATAACAGTCTCTCAGGAGCTAGGGCAGAGACGTGCAGGTCAGACTACAGGAAGCATATGAATTCAGGCAAAAGGAACCCTAGACTTGCAGGAAGCTCAGTGTAGGGTGGGACCAAAGAATTACAGATACAAGGATTTCAAAGAGTGGCCTCCTCAGCTGGACTTTGTACCTATTTTTAGACTTGTAGTTTCCTAGTAGACTGAGTATGTGTGAGTGAAACATAGCTTTATCTTGGGAAATTTCTAGAGTTTCTCTCCTTTAAATGATTTAAGGATTCTACAATATCTCTTTCAAATTTGTGCCGTTTGGATCTATTTTTCTGTCCTAAGGTAAATAAATGGGTCCATTGCTAGTCTCAAGACCAGAGACTAAGTAAAAGATTTATCAAGATCTTTAGATCTTTAGAATTTTGAAGCCAGAATTTGGCCTCTAAGTTAAGTTCATGGATTGACTGAGCTTATTTCGCTAAGACTGCCCTTTCAAAGAACATTGTTATAACTGGAGAAACTAGCTTTCTTCTTGCTTTCTTTTTTAAACAATCTTTTTAACGCTTTTTTACTGAGGTATAATTGACATCTAACATTATATTAGTTTCAGGTGGACACATAATGATTCGATATTTGTATATACTGCAAAATGATTACCACCTGAAGTCTAGTTAAAATCCATCATCACACAGTTATATCTTTTCTTGTGGATGAGAACTTTTAGGATCTACTTTCTTAGCTACTTTCAAATATGCAATATGGTATTATTAACTACAGTCAGCAAGCTGTACGTTACATTCTGAGGACTTACTTGTTTTATAACTGGAGGTTTGTATGTTTGTACCTTTTTACCCTATCAACTATTTTGCCAACCCCACCCCACCCCCAACCTCTGGCAACCACCAATCAGTTCCCTGTATCTATGAGCTTAGTTTTTTGTTTTTGTTTTTTAGATTCCACATATAAGTGAAATCATATGGTATTTTTTTCCTCTGTTTTATTTCACTCAGTTATGGCCTCACAGTCCATCTGTGTTGTCACAAATGGTAAGATTTCATTATTTTTATGGCTGAATAATATTCTGCCATGTAGATATGACATTTTTAAATCCATTCATCCATCAGTGGATACTTAGGTTGTTTCTATATCTTGTCTACTAGAAATAATGCTGCAATGAACATAGGGGTGCATATACCTGTTGAGTTAGTGTTTTCATTTTCTTTAGATAAATACCCAGAAGTGGAATTGTTGGATCATAAGGTACTTCTATTTTTAACTTTTCAAAGTACCTCCATACTGTTTGCCACAATGGCTGCATCAATTTACATTCCCACCAATAGTACATGAGGGTTCCCTTTTCTCCACATCCTCATCAACACGTAACTATTTCTTCTGATAATAGTCATTCTAACAGGCATGAGGTGATATCTCCTTGTGGTTTTGATTTGAATTTCCCTGATGCAAAAGTGATATTGGGCGCCTTTTCACATATCTGTTGACTATCTCTATGCTTATTAAAAAAAATGTCTATTCAGATTTTCTGCCCATTTTTTAGTCAGACTGTTTTTGCTATTGAGCTGTATGCATTCTTTATATATTTTGGCTATTAAACCCTTACCAGATATATGATTTGCAAATATTTTCTCCCATTCAATAGGTTGCCTCTCATTTTGTTGATGGTTTCCTTTGCTGTGCAGAAGCTTTTCAGTTTGATGTGATCCCAATTGCTTATTTTTGCTTTTGTTTCTTTTGCTTTTGGTGTCAAATTCAAAAAAATTATCCCCAAGATCAATGTTAAGGGGTTTACTGCCTATGTCTTCTTCTAGGAGTTTCATGGTTTCAGGTCTTATATTCAAGTCTTTAATCCGTTTTGAGTTAGATTTTGTGTATGGTGTAAGATAGTGGTCCAGTCTTCTTTTCTTTTCTTTTCTTTTCTTTTCTTTTCTTTTCTTTTCTTTTCTTTTCTTTTCGTATGTGGCTATCCAGTTTTTTTCAACACTATTTATTGAAGAGACTGTCCTTTCCTCATTGCATATTCTTGGCTCCTTTGTTGTAAAATAATTGACCATATATGTGTCAGTTTATTTCTGGGCTCTCCATTCTATTCCATTCGCGTATGTGTTTTTATGCCAATACCATATTATTTTACTTACTATAGCCTTGTAATATAGTTTGAAATCAGAGAGTGTGATGCCTCCAGTGTTCTTCTTTCTCAAGATTGCCTTGGCTATTCGGGGTCTTTTGTGGTTCTATACAAATTTAAGAATTTTTCTTCTTTATTTATTTTACATTTGGTAATTAAACCATTTGTAGATAACCCTATAAACTTATGGAATGAATGCATGTCATCAACATGGAGGACTATGAGTATTTTGGATTATTGTTCCCAATTATTCACTCTCCCCCTTTCTTTAAGTGAAGACATGTCCCCACCCATTGTGAAGTGATTTGTTTCCCTTGTCTCACTGACATGGGGCTTGGTTATGGGACCTATTTTGGCCAATGGTATGGAAACCAACAGAACTTTCTCCATGAATGCCAATTCATTTGGTTCTCCCACTTCCACAGAAATGGTCAGATTGAGTCCTAGAATGGAAAGACAAGTGGAACAGAACTACCACCAGTTTGTGACTGCCAGCATATAATGTAAGTGATAAAAGCATGTTTGTGTTATAAGCAATTGGTGTTATGGAGTTGTTTCTTTCTACAGCAAAGCTGACTGATACATATTGACAAAAGTGTATTGAGACTAGCCCTTCCTTAAAGTTTTGCCTAGAGTAGGTGAGATACTTCAAAAAGCTATTTTTTTAAACTGTCTATTGCAACATTGAGGGAAGGTAGTTTGGAAATTAAGGGAGACTAATTCAAGTAAATAAGGATAGTATAGAAAGATGTGTCAAACCTGTATGGGGAAGAGGAAATGGTATTTCCTTGATTTTAAAATCTTTACAATAGTTTGTTACATTTTCTGTAGGCTCTGTAGACAATCCTTCTTAAACTTTCAAGTTTGATTTCTCCCAGAAAAGCCATGACCTATAAAATTACTAATAGTATTATTGAAAAATGAGGTTGATTTTAATATTTAATAAAATACTTTCAGGCACTCTACTTGAAATTAAACCTTTTTTTTCAAGCAATTGTCTAGTGACATAGAAATCAGCAGGCTCTGTAGATTTTTATCTGAAGGTATGGTTAGATTCTCTTCCTCTGAATGGAAATACAGCCCAGCAATGCCTTTTACAAGATCTACTGAACTTTGCGAGGACCATCTAAAATCTAATAGGCAATTTAGTTGGAATTTAGGACAAATGCATACACCAAAATCACCTTTTTAAAGTAATGGTTACTGCTCAAGCAATCTTTTCAGAACCTGAAGACCCCTTAAAGATTATGGGTTCTTAGGATGCGTGGAGAGTAAGTCTTGAAAGGTGTGCACTCTTTCGAAAACTTATAAACTATAAATATTATTTGTAGTCTGTTAGTTTTCATGCTTAATTTTTTTGGTAATAATTATTATTTTCGAAAGGTTTTTACATTGGGGCACATGGGTGGCTCAGTCGGTTAAGTATCTGGCTTTGGCTCAGGTCATGATCTTGTCTGATCATGTCTTGATCATGATCAAGTCTGAGCTTGAGCCCCACATCAGGCTCTGTGCTGACAGCTCAGAGCTGGAGCCTGCTTCAGATTCTGTGTCTCCCTCTTGCTCTGCACCTGCCCCGCTCTCACACCGTCTCTCTCTCTCTCTCTCTCAAAAATAAATAAACATTAAAAAAATTTAGAAAACAATTTTTACATTAAATCTTAATGTATAAAACAGATCAAATTTATTCTGATTAAAGCAGGACAAGCAGGTCAGGCGCATCACTAAGTTGATCTATTGTACCTTTATCCCAAGGTGATCTCTGCTTCCCTTCCACAAGTGCCAAGTGTCTAAAAAACTAGTGTTTACCACTGGTCTAGTCCAGCTCTGCTATCCAGTCTACAACATCTCTGATGATTGTTCATCCAGCCTGTCTTCAAATCTAAGATTTTGACTCCTGTTTGCCTGAATCTGAGCTATAAGCTAATATTATAACTAGTCTCAAAATGGAGAAGTATCAGCTGATCAAATCAAAATTCACTTGGAATGAATAGGTCAGGAACCTTCAACAGATAGGAATATGTGCTGTTCATGCCAAAGTACTCAGACAGCAGTGAGGGAAGGGACTCAATGTCAACCTCTGGGTAAGAGCCGACTGCCTCCAGCCCAGTGAAGACAGGCAGGAGGAGTTCCACAGAGTGTACCTTGGAAAGTGGGATATGGCTCTTTGGCACTACCTCCGTTCCTCACAATTGCCTCAAGCCTCAGAGCTCCTGGCTGTTTGAAATGTCATTTCTATTAAAAACATTTACTCTGATTGACAGGATCAGTCTGATGAAAAGTTAAAAAGACGAAGGGTAGAGAACATTAAAAATGCCATATTTCCACTCATACCCTTCCCCGGTCTCTCTCTTTCATGATGCTTTCCAAGACCAATAGATGGGATCTTCCAGAATCACAAAATACATGTATTTTTCTACTCATCGTTCTTTAAAACCAATAATCATTTAAATGGCATTGTGGGAAGGATTCCTCATGCCAGGTTCTATATCCAAATGAACTGAGGAAAAGTACCATATGACAGGGAATCATGGATAAATACAGTAGGAAGTTTAACTTCCTCATGGAGGTTGTCCACAGCCTCTTGGGGCTAAGCCAGTGTTCCCACTCCCGCTCCTGAGGTAGGTGTTCCTGCTTTCCAGCAAACCTCACAGGCACTAGGTTGTAAGACAGAAGGTAGGAGGGCACTTTGGGGATGAGCACTGAGTGTTATGTGGAAACTAATTTGACAATAAACTATTTGTAAAAAAAAAAAAAAAAAAAAAAGAAGGTAGAGAGGAAGGCACAACTCTGTATGAAATGAAGTGATTCATTTGAAAATATACTGCATTTAAATATATTAAAATGAGTATTGGATTCCAGACTCTACTGTGAGTAAGGGTATGGTGGCTAGAAGCCGAAATGGGGAAAAAAAACCCCAAAACAGCCAAAGTTGGATTTTGGTAGATGTGCACCAGCCCATGAGTAAAATGCCAGCCAGGTGCCTCATGGGAGCATGTATATTGGGGAGCACAAAAAAGAAGGCTGTTTGTGAGAAAACACCTGACAAACCCTCAGAACACAGAATTCAGGCAAACAGAACCATGAAACAAACACAACAGAAACCTACCAATTAACCACTTTGCTTCTTCTGAATTATGCTGTGAGTGGTAGCATTCTTCCAAATATAGATGATATGTTATTTAAAGGATAGTAGCAAGATGCTGACATAGGGATTTCATGTTGTCAGTATATGAAGAGGAGTCATTTAGACTTCTTGCTGGAGAAGCCCTTGCTGGAGATATATAATATGTGCAATTTCTGCTGTCAACAGAACACAGTGTGATATGTCGTTAGTGGGATGCAATGACACTGGGCAGTGGCCCTGAGAGCAGGGGGCTCTGGTTGGTAATAGCCAGAATTGTGTTTAATCTCCTGCATTTTTAGCACCTCTACTTTATTTTAAACTCCCCTTCTGTAAGTTTTCTATTTGGCTGCAGTCAGTCTAGGTGTGAGGCCCAGAATGAAGACATTTGCTTTTTCTTTGAGACCCATAAAATCTGAGGAGAGGAACAACTATTTTTTTTTTTAAAGAATTTTAAAATCCAATCTGTAAAGGCACATTTAAAATAATTGTATCTTATGGGGTGCCCGGGTGGCTCAGTCGGTTGAGCATCTGACTTTGGCTCAGGTCATGATCTCATGGTTTGTGACTTCAAGCCCCGTGTCAGGCTCTGTGCTGACAGCTCAGAGTCTGGAGCCTGCTTCAGATTCTGTCTCTCTCTCTCTCTCTGCCCCTACCCCACTTGTGCACACACACGTGCTCTCTCTCACTCTCTCTCAAAAATAAACATTTAAAAAATTTTTTTGAAGCTGGTTCACTGAAAAAATTGACAAATATAAATTATCCAAAAGCTAACCTAATTTTGAAAAAGGAGAGGTACAATTCTATGCAAGTACATTAGTAAATGTATACTAAATAGATAACTTGGAAGGATAGCAGTTCTCAAATTTTGGGGCTCCTGAACATTACTGAAAACCCAGAAGAACTTTCATTTATGTGGATTGTATCTATTACTATTTACCATATTTGATATTAAATTTGACAATTTAATAAGTATTTGTGTATTACTTAAATTTTTAAATAATTATTAACCTGTTGCGTGTTAACATAAATAACAATTTTAGAAAAAATAAAAATTCTATTCTCCTATAAAAATCCCTGAGAAAAATGGCTTGTTTACATTTTTTGTAGATCTCTTTAATATCTGGCTTAATAGAAGGCAGCTGGGGGTGCTTGGGTGGTTCAGTCGGCTTAGTGTCTGACTCTTGATTTCAGTTCAGCTCATGATTCCAGTGTTACGGGATCAAGCCCCATGTTGGGCTCCTGTGGAGCCTGCTTAAAATTCTTTCTCTTTTCCTCTGCTCCTCTGCCCTGCTCATGCACTCTCTAAAATAAAAAAAGAAAGAAAGAAAAAGGACAGCTGGATTCTCACCTGCTTCTGTACTGAGTGTATTGTGATATCACATGCTGTAGCTTTGGGATACATCTACTACATATTAGTGAGAGAATGAGAGGGAAAGATGTGCACACTTGATGTTCTAGGAAAAAAAAAACTTAAAAAAATAAATGTATATAATTTACTCATTCCAAAACGTAAGAATGCTTCAATGTTAGGATATCATTAGTCATCATAAGTCAGTCAAACAAATAAGTCCTCATATTAGTAGATGGCAGCATTTGACAAAATTAAAAACTCAGTCCCGATAGAAGCACTGAATAAAATAGGAACCAACGGATACTTTCTTAAAATCATAAAATACAAAAATTATGTTATTTCATTAGCATGAATTTATGTATACACTGATGTTATGCTTTGCCTTAATTTTACATATGATAGAGATAGAGATATGGAGATGGAGGTAGAGACAGAAACAAAGAGAAAGACCAGCTAGATATAGAGACAGAGATATCTTAGCCCCCAGACCAGCATCTTATTTCATGGGAAACCCTAAAGGCATTCCCACTAAAGTCAGGTTTAAGATGAGAATGACTAGTCACCACTATTATTAACCTGATATTGGAGATATAAGTCAATGCTGTTTGATAAGGGAAAGCAATTGGAGGGATAAGAATTGGAAAAGAAGGATAGAATTATCTTTTGGGAGGAAACCAAGAGAATTGATGGAAAACCACAAATAATAGAGACTCTAGTTAAGAAGCAGGAAATTACGTCTCTCCTCCCCTCACACACACACACACACACACACACACACACACACACACACACACAAACTCATTTAACATGCCACACTCCTGTTTACTTTCTGTTTTTTCCATTAGTCTTTTTTTTTTCTATTTGTAGACCAGTATCACACAATTTTAATTACTATAACTTTATGATGTGTATTTTATTGTTAGGAAAATCCTAGCCTTTTCTCCCTTTTCAAAATTGTCTTGATAATTTTCTCATGCATTTCTTCTTTTCTATATGAAACTTAGGTTAAGTTCCATTAAAAAAGCCTTTTGGTACACATACCCCTCTGTTTATTGCAGTATTATTTGCAGTCGCTACATTACGGAAACAGCCCATGTGGCCATCGATTGATGAATGGATAAAGGAGATGTGGTATGTATATACAATGAAATATTACCCAGACATAAAAAGGATGAAATCTTGCCCTTTACAACAACATGGATGAATCTAAAGGGTCTAATGCTAAGTGAAAGAAGTCAGAGAAAGACAAATATCATATGATTTCACTCTTATGTAGAATTTAAGAAATAAAACACATGAGCAACAGAAAAAAAAGAGAGACCAACCAAGAAATAGACGCTGAAAGCATATACAGAACAAAACTGATGGTTACCAGAGGGGAGGGGATTGTGGGGATGGGTGAAATAGGTAATGGGGATTAAGGCATACACTTACCATGATGAGCACTGAATAATGTATAGACTTGTTGAATCACTGTGTACACCTGAAACTAGTGTAACACTGTACCTTAACTATACTGGAATTTTTTAAAAGCCTTTTGAGGGGCGCAAGGGTGGCTCAGTTGGTTAAGCATCTGACTTTTGATTTCAGCTCAGGTCATGATCTCACAGTTCATGAGTTACAGCCCCATGTCACTGTAAGTGGGGAGCCTGCTTGGGATTCTCTTTTTCTTCCTCTCTCTGCCCCCTCCCCGCCAATCAAGATAAATAAACTTTAGGGGCGCCTGGGTGGCTTAGTCGGTTAAGCGTCCGACTTTCGCTTAGGTCATGATCTCGCGGTTCGTGGGTTCGAGCCCCGCGTCGGGCTCTGTGCTGACTGCCAGCTCGGAGCCTGGAGCCTGTTTCAGTCTGTGACTCCCTCTCTCTGACCCTCCCCTGTTCACGCTGTCTCTCTCTCTCTCCTAGAAATAAATAAAACATAAAAAAAAAAAAAAAGATAAATAAACTTTAAAAATAAATAAAAAATAAAAAGCCTTATGATTGGGAAGGCACGGCATTTTCATATTATTTCCCAGGAGATTTAACATCTCTAAGATATATGACTTCCCATGTAGTAGCATATACCGTTCTAAGCAAGGCCTTCCCTGACCACCCTATTGTAAATTGCATCTCCCCCAACACTCCCTCTCCCCCTCCCCTGCTTTATTTTTCTCCATTGCACTTGTCTCCATCTAACATACTTTATATGCTACTCTTTATTTTATCATCTGTCTCCCCTTTACTATAATGGAAGCTTCATGAGGATGAGGACATTTGTTTTCTCTGCCCCAATTCCTAGGACAGTACCTGACACTTAATAAGTGCTCAACAAATATTTGCCAATAAATTAATTAACACAATTGGGTCTTCTTTTATTCCTTAAATAACACTTTCCAGTTTTCTTCATATATGACTTGCTAATTTCTTGAAGATTTGTTCCAGTTATGTTGTTGCTACTGTGAAAAGAATTTCACTCCATTTAACTTTCTAATTGATTGGAAATTTAAAAATTTTAGTAGTTTCTTATTTGATTGTCTTGGACCTTCTAGATTAACAATTATATAGTTTGCAAAGACTGTCCCTTCCTTTCTGATATTTATACCTGAAATCTTCCTCTGTTTTATATTTTCATTGGCTGGGACCTCCAATAAAATGTTGAAAATTATGAGTAAGGAGCATCCTTGTTTTGCTTCTGACTTTTAGGTTATGTTCATCATAGTAAATTATTACATATTATTAAATATGGTAAATCGACTTTATCAGGTTAAGGAACTTTCCTTTTATTCAAAGGAAATAGGAAGCACAAAAGGTTTAAATTTTAATGTACTCAAATTATTAAATTTTTCTCTATGGTTTGTATTTTCTGTGTCTTATTTGAGAAATCCTTCTTTACCTCAAGGTCATACAGATACTTTCCTACCTTTCTTTCTGTAAATCTGCCACTACCATTTAGGTCTTTGTGTACTGAAATTAATATTTGTGGTATTATAATGTAGGGATGTTTTCATTTTTCTCCTATATGGACAACCGTGATCCCCAGCGTCACTTCTTGAACAATCCTCATCCACTTTCAGTGGTATTTCTATCATACATCAATATTTAGGTTTGTTTGTGGCTTCTCAGATGTGTTCCTTTAATTCATTCATCTATCCTTGCACAAATGCTGGACTATCTTCCTAAAATTAATAAATCTTAACATCTGATAGGAAAAAGCCCTTACCACATTCTCCTTCAAAATTGTCTTTGTGATTCTTGGCTCTCTGCCCTTCTATAGAACTTTAGGATCATTTTGTCAAGTTGACAAGTTGACCCTGTTGAAATTTTTATTGTAATTATATTAAATGTATAGATAAATTTCAGGGAGAAGTGCCATTGTCACAAACTGAATCTCTTAGTCCAAAAATGCAATATAAATCTCTCCATTTATTTAAGACTTATTTTATGTTCTTTAATAGTGTGTTTTATTTATTATTTATTTTTTTAAATTTTAATTAATTAATTATTTATTTTTAATGTTTATTTATTTTTGAGAGAGAATGTAAATGGGAGAGGGGCAGAGAGCAAGAGAGGGAGACAGAGAATCTGAAGCAGGCTCCAGGCTCTGAACTGTCAGCACAGAGCCCTATGCAGGGCTTGAACTCACAAACCATGAGATCATGACCTGAGCCAAAGTCGGATGCTCAACTGACTGAGCCACCCAGGTGCCCTCTTTAATAGTGATTTAAAATATCTTAACATAATTATCTTGCATAAACTTTCTTAGAATTTTTCCTGGATAGCTTGTATTTGTTATTACAATAGATATCCTTTATTCTATTATATTTTCTAATTGACTTATTATTTGTGCATAGGAATGCTATTGGCTTTTCTAAATGTTGATTGCTCCAGGAATCTTGCTACATTCACTCATTAGTTGTATGTTTAGAAATTTTTGAATTTTCTATGTAGATATCCATATTGTCTACCAAGAAGGACTATTTTCAATCTTCCTTTGCGATCCTTTAGCCTCTCCAATTTACTTACCCTTGATGAACAGAAGTTCTTAATTTTAATTAAGTCCTAATTATCAAGATTTCCCTTCTTGTTATTGCTTTCTGTTCCTGTTTAGTAAATTGTTCTGTATTCTTCTATGTTCTGAAATCTTTATTGTTTTTCCTTTTATATTTAGATCTACAAATCATCTAGAATTGATTAGTGTATGTAGTAGGAGATTGGAATCAAGATTTATTTATTTTTCCATATGGATATCAAATCAGTTCAGCAACATTAAATGAAAAGACAACTGATGACCTACTAAATTATAGTGACAACTTTGTCATAAATCTCTGGAGATCTGGTTTAGACCCCCTATTATGTTTTAATGGTCTATCATTTTGTAAATAGCATGTTGTCTGAATTACTGCGTTTTTATGGCAGACCTTGTTATCAAGTAGCTCCAACATTAGTGTTCATCAGAATTATCTTAGTATTCTTCAGCTTGTCAATTTCCACAAAGCCTTATGGAATTTTTATTAGTATCATATCAATTGGAAGACTTGACACATTTACAGTATTGAGCTTATCAATTCATAAATGTGATATATCCTTCTATTTAGGTCTTCAGTTCCTCTAAGTAATGTTTTGTAGTTTTCTGTGTAGAGTCTTCCACATCTTTTGATAGATATTTTTTTTCCTAAACAAATGATTTTTTCTATTATAAATACATATATATATAACATGTAGATATTTATAGATATAGATACATACAAATAATCTTTTAAAAATTTGTGCTAATTGTTTATTTCTTGTATATGGAAATACAATGGATATTTTTGCATGTGGATCTGATATCTAGCAATTTTGCTAAATTTACTTATTTGTAATGGTTTGTCTATAGACTTTTTTTGATTCTACTTATGCAGTCATGTGGATATTGATATTTTATTTGCGGATAATGATAGTTTATTTCTTCTTTTCCAGTGTGTATCTTTTTCCTTTCTGGACTTACTACACTGGCTAGGACTTCCAGTGTAATGTTAATGAAAGTGGTAATAGCATATATTCTTGTCTTGTCTCTAATTTTAGGAGGAATGCTTTCACTATTTCTCCATTAAATATATTTGCTAGGTTATTTTTCTGCTATTTGGTTGATTAATTTTTAACATATCCTTTATCAGCTTAAGGAAGTGTCCTTATATTCTTAGCTTATTAAGAGGTTTTTTTCTTTAAATCAAGAGCAAATTTGAATTTTGTCAAATGCCTTTTCTTTATCTCTTAAGATAATCATATGTGATTTTTCTTGATTAAGTTAATGTGTAAATTATATCATTCAACTTTCAAATTTTAAATCAACATTGCATTTCTGCAATAAACCAGACCTGGTCATAATGTTATTACCCTTTCTATATGTCAATAGAATTGATTTGCTAATATTCCTAAATAAAGCCTCCCTATTTGTGAGAGAGATTGAGCTGTAATTTTATTTATTCATGATGTCCTTACCAAGTTTTAGTGTCACAATTATAGTGGCCTCATAAAATGACTTGGAAAATGTTCCCTCTTTTTATTTGGGAAGTTTTTCTTTAGACTAATGTTACTTCTTCTTTAAATATTTGAAAATTTGCTGATGAGGCCATCTGACCCTGGAATTTTCTTCATGAGAATGTTTTAAACTAAAATTCAGTCTCCTTAGTAGATATAGGACAATTCACATTTTCTGTCTTCTTTTGTCTGTACTGGTAGGATGTGTTTTTCCAGAAATTTGTCCATTGCCTTAAAATTTCAATTTATTGGTGTAAAGCTTTCCATGATATCTCTTCTTAACATCTTTTTTATTTTAAATTTTAGTTAATATACAGTGCAATATTGGTTTCAAGAATAAATTCAGTGAGTCATTACGTACATACAACACCCAGGGCTCATCACAAGTGCCCTCCTTAACATCCATTACCCATCTAGCCTATCTCCCACACACCTCCCTCCACCAACCCTCAGTCTATTCTCTATTGTTAAGAGTCTCTTGTGGTTTGTTTCCCTCTCTTCTCTCCCCTCCCCACACCCCGCCACTTCCCGTATGATTATCTGTTTTGTTTCTTAAATCCCACATATAAGTGAAATCATCTGATATTTGTTTTTCCCTGATTGACATATCTCATCTTTTTAATATCTGTAGTATCTTATACTTATGTTCTTAATACAAATATTGGTAATTCTGCTTTGTCTAGAATTATTACAGCTACAACAACTGTTTTTGATCATTGTTCGTATGTTAGTTTGATAGATCTACACTAACAAAATACCACAGATTGAGTGGCTTGAACAACAGAAACGTATTTTTTCACAGTCTGGAGGCTAAAATTCCAAGATCAAGGTATCAGCAGGTTTGATGTCTCCTAAGCCCACTCTCCTTGGCCTGCAAATGCCTTCCTTCTTGCTCTATGCTCACATGGACTTTTCTTGGCGCATGAACATCCCTGGTGTCTCTTGTAATCCTAACATCCTCTTTTTATAAGGACACCAGTCATATGGGATTAGGGACAATCCCATTGCCCTCATTTTTAACTTAATTACCTCTTGTAAGTCTCTGTCTTCAAATACAGCCACATTCTGAGGTATTGTGGTTAGAACTTCACCATATGAATTCAAGGGGACATAGTTCCATCGATAACAGTTAGCCTGGCCTGTCTTTTCCCTTACCTGCAATCTTTCTTTGTCCTATAATGAAGGTGGATATCTTCATTACAGACACATATATTAAGACAGACAACATATATTTAGATTACTTTAATTTATTTAGATAATCTCTACCCTTTAAATGGAGTTATTAGACTATTTGCGGTTAATGTAATTGCAGGATATTTGGCTCAAATTTACCATCCAATTTTTTTTTTCAATTTGTCCAATATATCCTTTGTCCTTTTTTAACTCATTTCATGTTTTCTTTTGGATCAACTAAGAAACTTTTATTATTTCATTTTACCTCTTCTCTTAGCTTGTATTCATTCAATTATTGTCTTTTCTTTTATTGTTCCTCTAGAGATTACAATGTGCATTCACTGAAAGCTTTATTTTAAGAAATTTAATTCACATACCAGGCAATTCATGCACTTCAAAGGTCCATGTCAGTGTTATTTAGTATATTCTTTGGTTTGCCCAACCATTCTAGATCTGTTTGGAACATTCTTAGCATCCCCCCAAAAAACCAGGTACCATTAATAGTCACTCTCTACCTCTCCTTCAGCCCTAGGCAACCACTAATCTATTTTCTGTCTTTATAGATTTGCCTATGCTGGACATTCCAAGTAACTGGATTCATACAAGATGTGGTCTTTTGTGACTGACTTCTTTAAGCATAATGTTCATATATCTTGTAGCATATATCCATGCTTCATTACTCTTAATTGATGAGTAATTCCATTGTATGAATATATCACATTTTCTTTATCCATTCATTAGCAATGGGCATTTGGGTTATCTCCACATTTGGGCTACTATAAATACCAATATTTGTGTACCCACTTTTGCATGGACATGTGCTTTAACTTCTCTTGAATATGTAACCTGAAGAGGAATTGCTGGTTCTTATGGCAACTATTTAGTATTTTTGAGAAACTGCCAGACTTTTTCCAAAGAAGCTGAACAATTTCACATTCCTATCAGCATTGTTTGAGGGTTCCAGTCTTTTCACATCTTTGCTAATGTTGATAATAATCAGTCTTTTTTATTACAGCCATCTAGTGAGTGAGAAGTAGTATTTCACTGTGGTTATAATTTGCATTTTCGTAATAGCTAGTCATCTTCAACATCTTTTCATGTGCTTTTGGGCCATTTATATATCTTTTTTGGATAAATGTCTATTCAGATCCTTTGTTTATTTTAAAGTGGGTAATTTAACTTTTAATTGTTGAATTGTAAGAGTTCTTTATATATGCTGAATACTAGGCCATTAAAATATGGAAAAATTTTCTCCCATTCTGTTGGTTGTCTTATCACTTTCTTGATAATGTCCTTTGAAGCACAAAAGTTTTTAATTTTGATGACATCCAGTTTATCTATTTTTCTGTGGTTGCTTATGCTTTAGGTGTCATGTAGGTTTATGGCAATATTTTTTCTAGAGGTTTTTATATTTTTAATTCTTACAATTAGGCTTTTGATCCATTTTGAATTAGTTTTACATATGGTATGAGGTAAGGGTCCAACTTCATTCTTTTGCATGAGTGTATCCAATTAGACCCAACACCATTTCTTGAAAAAACTACTCTTGGGGCGCCTGGTGGCTCAGTCAGTTAAGTGTCTGACTTCAGTTCAGGTCATGATCTCATGGTTTGTGGGTTTGAGCCCTGTGTCAGGCTCTGTGCCGAATGCTTGCTCAGAGCCTGGAGCCTGGCTTCCATTCTGTGTTTCCTTCTCTCTCTGCCACTCTCCTGTCCAAAAAGCCCTGTCTCTCAGAAATAAATAAATGTAAAAAATTAAAAAAACAAAAAACAAACAAAAAAAACCCACTACTCTTTCTTCCATTGAGTTGTTTTGGCACCTTTTTTGAAAATCAATTGACCATAAATGTAAGAACCTTTTAAGGTTTTGCTTTTTATATTTTGCAGTCATTTATTTGAAGCAGTTAAGGTACATGGAAGTATGAACTTACTGCAGCATTATTAATGGAAAGTCACTATATTTATTTCACACTCTTTTTTTTAAGTTTATTTATTTATTTTAAGAGAGAGAGAGAGAGAGAGCATGGGAGGGGAAGAGAGAGAGAGAGAGAGAGAGAGAGAGAGAGAGAGAGCACGCATCCCAACCAGGCTCCATGCTATCAGCACAGAGCCTGATGTGGGGCTTGAACTCACAAACCATGAGATCATGACCTGAGCAGAAATCAAGAATCAGAAGCTCAATGGACTGTGCCACCCAGCTATTTCACACTCTTCTCTTGTTAGCTCAGCAATTAATGTCTTTGTTGAGTTTAATGCTTCTATTATCATGCTGTTGACTTCCTTCAAATATTTGGTGATTCTTTTTTGTATGCTTATCCTGTGTGTGAGATCCTTCTGTGAATGCTTTTTCTGTTTGTCGTTATCTAAATCAGATGCTAAATTAATGAGGGCAGACATCTTCCAAATGTGATATTATAGTGATCTGTTTTTTGGCTGTGGAGACTCCCTGTCTCTCATGGTTGCCTTTTACCGGTACACTGGCTTACTTTTATTATTCTAGTGCCCAAATTCAATGCATTCAAAGGATTAAAGGCCTAAATGTGAGACATGAAACCATAAAAATCCTACAGGAGAACACAGGCAGTAGCCTCTTTGATATAGGCTATAGCAACTTCCTACTAGATATGTCTCCTGAGGCAAGAGAAACAAAAGCAAAAATAAACTACTGGGATTTCATCAAAATAAAAACTTCTGTACAGTGAAGGAAACAATCAGCAAAACTAAAAGGCAACCTACAGAATGGGAGAAGATATTTGCAAATGACATATCTGATAAAGGGTTAGTATTCACCATCTATATAGAATTTATAACACTCAACACCCCCCAAGAAATTAATAATCCAATTAAAAAAGGGGCAGAAGACATGAATAGACATGTTGCCAAAGAAGAGATACAGATTGTCAACAGACACATGAAAAGATGCTCAACACCACTGATCATTAGGGAAACTAAAATCAAAACTACGATAAGATATCACCTCACACCTGTCAGAATAGCTAAAATCAACAACACAAAAAAGAACAGGCATTGGAGAGGATGTGGAGAAAGGGGAACTCTCTTGCACTGTTTGTGGGAATGCACACTGGTATAGCCACTCTGTAAAACAGTGTGGATATTCCTCAAAAATTTAAAAATATAATTACGCTATGATCCAGCAACTGCACTACTAGGCATTTACACAAAGAATACAAAAATACTAATCCAAAGGAATAGAAGCACCCTGATATTTATAGCAGCATTATCGATAACCACACTATGGAAACAGGCCCAGCATCCATTGACTGATGAATGGATAAAGAAGAAGTGGTATATCTATAACAATGGAATATTACTCAGCCATAAAAAAGAGTGAAATCTTGCCATCTGCAATGACATGGATGAAGCTAGAGAGTATTATGCTAAGCAAAATATGTCAGTCAGAGAAAGATAAGTACCGTATCATTTCAGTCATATGTGGAATTTAACAAACAAATGAGCAAAGGAGAAAAAAATGAGAGCGAGAGAGACAAACCAAGAAACAGTATCTTAACCATAGAGAACAAACTGATGGTTACCAGAGGGGGCAGGGAGGATAGGTTAAATAGGTGATGGGGATTAAGGGGGGCCTTTAGGGTGAGCGTGGGACATTGTATGTAAGTGTTGAATCATTATATTGTACACCTGAAACTAATATTACACTGTATGCTAATTAACTGGCATTTAAACTTTAAAAAAAATTTTAAACTTAAGAAAGAAGGTAATAACCAAGGAAAGGGTGGAAATAAATAAAATAGACAAAAGACAATAAGGCAATAGAAAAGGTCAATGAAACTAAGAGCTTCTTTTGAAAAGAAAAACAAAGAAAATCCTGACTTAACTTGATTTCATGCTTGAAACCACTCTGAACTTCTTATGCTTTTTCAGCAATTTTCTCTCATACATGCTTTGAATATGGTTTCCTCTGAATTTTTTTCTCCATAGATTTGGCCAAACCTTCTATTTTTCACACATTCCTCAAAGTTCTGACCTGCAAGGTTTTTTTCTTGCTTTCTTACTATTTATTCTTTATGCACATTTATATTTTGTCATTATATAGAGTTTTGCGTAGGAGGAATGTACAGATTTGTTTCACATTTATTTCACTATCTTAATTCAATCTATGTATTTCAATAGAAAATGAATTTTCCCAAGAAATACTTTTCTAGATAAAGATATAAAGCAGATCTTAGAACATTTAAGACACTAAAAGAATGCTATCATATACTTGAGATATCCAATTATAAATAATTGGTATTACTAACTATAAATCATTAGTCATAAGCCCACAGTGCTTTGACATAGTTGAAATGCATTAAGTATTTACTGAATGAACAATAAACATGTCATGGTTTTTATAAAGACAGTCATCCCCAAGCAGGTGCTTTAGAATCATCTGGATTCCAGGGACATAGAGATCTTAAATTTGATTGGTCTGTATAGATAGAATGTGGCAAAGGAATATGGTTTTTACAACATTCTCCCAGTGACTCTGCCAGGTAGCCAGGTTTTAGGTCAGTCTTAGGAGTCTGAATTTTACATGCTGAATTAAAAAAAAAAAAAGTTGGGGTGCCTCAGTGCTGAGTCAGTTAAGCATCCAACATTGGCTCAGGCCATGATCTTGTGATTCGTGAGTCCCCGGGTCGGGCTCTATGCTGACAGCTCAGAGCCTGGAGACTGCTTTGGATTCTGTGTCTGCCTCTCCCTCTGCCCCAGAGCTTGCACTCTCTCTGTCTCTCTCTCTCTTAAAATAAATAAACATTAAAAAAATAAAAAATAAAAAAGCCAAGTTTTCTACTTATGTCTCTGTAGATTTATAATAATAGAATAAAACAAAATATATAAAAATTAAAAAAAATTTTAAGGTGCACCTGCTAGTTCAGTTGGTTGAGCATCCAATTCTTGATTTCAGCTCAGGTCGTGATCCCAGGGTCATGGGTTTGCATCTTGTATTGGGCTCCATACTGAGCGTGGAGCCTGCTTAGGATTCTCTCTCTCTCTCTCTCTCTCTCTCTCTCTCTCCCTCTGGCCTTCTCCTCAGCTCACGCTCTTTCTCTCTCTAAAATAAAATAAAACATATAAAAATGTCTAAAAAATGAAAAAATATAACAATAGTCAGAATTTATATAGTATTTTACCATTTGCAAAAGACTTTTACATAATTCTCTCATTTGATACTCATAGTCCTATATGACACATGTTATAAATTAAGTCTGAAGTAAGCAGGAAAGAAAAGTATTAATTGTATCCTTTCCAAATACTGCAATAAGTAACTTAAATCATCTCATTTAATTAAGAGCCTTCCATAAGTTATTCTTGCCCAATAGATAAGAAAGTTGAGGATCAAAGACCTCTGTGAATTGCCAAAGGACACACAGCTAATAAGTACTAAACTGGAATTTGAGGCACTAAATTAGTTGGGAAGTTGAGCTCCAGGATCAGTAGACTGGGTTCAGTTCCTGGTTTTGTCTATTATGATCTTATAAACTTGAGCAAAGTTATTTAACCTTTCTACTTTTCAGTTTCAGTTTTCATATTCCCCAGTAAACAGGTAATAATAATTATAATAATAGTACTTACTTCACAGGTTGATTCACTGGGAAGATTCAATAAGGTAAATCCTGCAAAGAACTTAGCACACTGCCAGTCATGTGCTAAATAGATGTTAGCTACTACTACTACTATTATTATGTTTCTCTCCAAAGCCTACCAATTTATCTTCATGCCAATTTATCTTAATAAAAAAATGATAAAGAAAAAGTATATAATGCTTGTTGATTCTTTATTATTTATTAATGATACATTACCTCTAATATTTTTAATTTTATTAATGTTTATTTATTTTTGAGAAAGAGAAAGAATGGAATCCAGGGAGCGGCAGAGAGAGAGACACACAGAATCTAAACCAGGCTTCAGGGTCTGAGCTGTCAGCACAGAGCCCAATGCGGGGCTTGAACAGTGAGATCATGACCTGAGATGAAGTTGGACGCTTAACCGACTGAGCCACCCAGGTGCCCCAATGAGAATTTCTTAAATGTACTTTGCATATTGTTACAAATGTACAATTAATAGGATTTGAATGAACACATTTAATGCTTTGTTATACGTGGTTGTATGTAAGTTTTATGGTGAAAGCCCAGCCCCTACTCCTTGCCCTCACCAGCTGAATCCACATTATTCTTAGGTTTTAGAAGGCTAGACTAAGCCTTGCCCCTCTATGGTAGTATGAAACTGTAAAAAGAGTGATTACAATTTGTTATGTATAATAATTCTCTATATACTTGCCTGAAAAACGATATACAGAGACAAGGCCATGTCTAATTCAATTTTGTATTCCCTCCCTGGCTTTTAGTGCTAAGTTGTATAGTATTAAAGTAACCTGTCTGTTAACTGAATGTTACCATAATCTGCATTTTAAAAACTTTAAAAATAAACTTCCTTGAGGCATAGCTTATACACTATAACATGTACTCATTTTTAAAAGGTACACAGTTTGTTGAGCTTTAAAAAATTATTGTACCCATGTAATCACCCACCCATCTGGATACAGACTGTTTCTATTACCCCCCAAAAGTTCCCTTGTGCCCTTTGCAGTCAATTCCTGTACTTCTCTACCAGCCGACCAGCCCTGGGCCAAAAGCAACTACTGATCTGATTTCAAACACTAAGGATTGTTTTACCTGCGCTAGAATTTCACTTAAATGAAATCATAAAGAGGGCCCTCTTTTGTGTCTGACTTCTTTTGCTCAGCATATTATTTTTGAGAATAATTCGTGTTCCCTATAGCAGTAGTTCATTCCTTCCTCTTGCTGACTGGTCATTCACATATATCACAGTTGGTTTATCTATTCATCTCTTGATGGGCATTTGAGTTGTTTACAGTTTGGGACTATTATAAATGAAAGTGACATAAACATCCATTTAAAAGTCTTTGTGTGGACATGATTTTATGTTTCTTGAGGAGTATCTAAGAGTGCAATTTCTAGGTCAGATGGTGAGAATATATTAACTTTATGAGACCACCAAATAGTTTGCCAAAGTGGTTGGACTGTATTACGCTCCCACCAGCAATGTGTAGTGGGTTCCTACCCTTGCCAAAACTTGATAGTACATCTTTTTGATATTAGCCATTCCAAAGGGTGCCTAGTGATATCTCATTATGGTTTTAAGTTACATTTTCCTGATGACTAATGATATTAAGCATCTTTTCATGTGCTTATTTGTCATTTGTAAACCCTCTTTTGTGAAGTCACTATTCAGACCTTTTCCCACTAAAAAATTATTGGCCCATTTGTCTTCTTAATACATAAGAGTTCTTTATATTTCCTAGATATAAGCCAGATACATGTATTATGAATATTCTAGTTTGCGGCTTATCCTCATTTTCTTAATAGATTCCTTCTAAGAGGAGATTACAATCTTGATGTTATCAAATTTATCTTTATTTTTCTCTTATGGTTAGTTCTTCTTGCATCTTATACAAAAAATTTTTGCTTATCCTGAAGTTGTGAAGATTTTTTCCACTAATGTTTTTCTAGAGCTTGCAATTTTTGATTATTATATAGAGGTCTATAATCCATTTTGAGTTGAAAGTTGAGGCTAATTTTTTTCAATATAGATATCTAGCTATTCTGGCATTATTATTGGTTGAAAAGATTTTTCTATCCCCATTGCATTACTTTGGATTTTTTTGTGTTGAAAATCAATTATATATATAAATATTAATTTATATATTAAAAATAATATATATAAATTAATTATATATTAACATTTACATATAATCAGTTTTTTATATATATATATATAAAATCTCATGGTTTCATTGATATATAGGTCAATCTATATGCCCATAACACACTATCTTTATTATTATAGCTTTATACTAAGTCAGGTAATATATTTTTCAAATTTATTTTGGCTAATCCAGGTTATTATATGTTCCCATATAATTTTTATTGTTTTTAAGTTTATTTATTTATTTTGAGAGAGAGAGCATGTGTGCATGAGCATGGGAGGGACAGAGAGAGAGGGAAAGAGAAAATCCCAAGCATGCCCCATGCTGAAAGCATCTGATGCAGGGCTTGATCTCATAAACCGTGAGATCATGACCTAAACCAAAATCAAGAACCAGATGCTTAACTAACTGAACTACCCAGGTGCCCCTCCATATAATTTTTAGATTCAGCATGTACATTTCTTTTCTTTAGAAAGCCTATTGGGACTTTGATTTAGATTATGTTGAATCTATAGATCAATTTGAGAAGAACCAAGTCTTTTCATCCATAAACATGATTTATCTCTGTATTTATTTTAGCCATGTTTGTAGTTTTCAGAGTATAAGTCTTGCACATATTTTGTCAAATTTTCCCTAAGTAATTTAGTTTAAGGATGTTATTATAAACACATTTTTTATTTTACTTTCCACTTTCTTGCTAGTGTGTAGAAATACAAATGAATTTGTATATTGATCTATGACCCTACTAATTTCACTTAGCAGTTTACTGGGGTTTTACTTTCTCCATACTCTTGTCAGCCCTTATTATCTGTCTTTTGGGTTATAGGCCCTGGTGAGTGTGAAGTAGCATCCCACTGTGGTTTTATTTCCATTTCCATGATGGCTAATGATTCTAAGCCTCTTTTTTATGTCCTTATTGATCATTTGTATATCTTCTTTGGAAAAATGTCTATTAAGTTCTGCTTTGCCTATTTTTTAAATTTGCTATTTGTCTTTTTATTGCTGAGTTACAAGTATCCTTTATATATTTTAGATAATATCCTTTTACTTTTAACTAATGTGTGTCTTTATATGTAAACTCAATTTTTGCAAAGAGCATACAACTGGGACTTTTCAAAAAATTCAGGCTGAAAATCTTTGCCCTTTAATTGGAGTACTGTGATCATTTACATTTTTATTATAGATACAGTTGAATTCAGGTCTATTGTCTTGCTATTTGTTTTTTGTCATTTCTTTTATTCTCTCCTTTTTTTTTTTCTCTTCTCCTGCCTCCTTTGGATTAATTGAATATTTTTTTAGAGTACCATTTTATATCTTTGGCATGTTAGGTATACATTTTGTGTTGCCTTCTGCATTTGCTCTAGATTTACAATATGCATCTTTGTATCACTTTTTAACTTTCTATACAACTGAATAATACACTTTTTCAGATGCAATGTAAAAATCTTGAAAGAATATACTCCTAGTCATGAAAAATAGTGAGGAGAAAGCTTCAAGGTCAGTGCCTTCACTGAAATAAATCCTAACCTGGGAAAAATCAGAATCAACTATTTCAGAACTCTGGAACCTGGCCAGACATGTACAGCAACCCCTGGGACACTTGGTGAAAGGAGAGGCTACTGAACCTTGATAAGAGAGCAGCATGCATGAATCAACTACTGTGTCCCATTCCTCAGTCCCACTGTTGCTGTGGGGATAATGCCTGCTTTCCTAAGGTGGCTGGTTGGAGCCAGGGTGAACAATAAGGATCTTGTGGCCCCAAATTTGGGTTGTGCCTTTGGTCAGTATGGTGGCTCCCTGGGGGACCAGCACAGACACTTACCTCTGTTTCAGCCCTCTCAGGTTGTGATGGCTTCCCTGAAAACATCTATCAGAAGATTTAAAGAGATAGAACACATTCCAGAGGGGATCAGGCTCTTCTAGTCATAGGCTGACTTCAAAAATAACAACAGAAACTTCAGTGACCACACACAGAAAGGAATACAGGCTCTGCAAAAAAATAGCTTGGAAAAGTCACTATTAAAATAGACAACTGCAAGGGCATGTGGGTGGCTCAGTCCGATTGAGTGTCCAGCTCTTGCGTTCAGCTCAGATCATGCTCTCACAATTCGTGAGATCAAGCCCCGCATCAGGCTTTGCACCAACTGCATGGAGCGTGCTTGGGATTCTTTCTCTATGCTCCTTCCCCACTTGTATGTGTTTTCTCTCTCTCTCTCTCTCTCTCTCTCTCTCTCAAAATAAATAAATATTAGAAAAAATAAAATAGACAACTGCAGCCCTCAATAGCAATCTCTGAGAAAGGGGAGTCTGATTTCCAGAGTTACCACATTATAATATTCACAATATTCAGGTCTCAAACAAATTAAGTGCATACAAAGAAACAGGAAAATGTGGCTCATTCACAAGGAAAAAGTACTTGACAGTTTTGACATAAGAAAATCTATGTAATACACCATATTAATAGAATGAAAGGAAGAAAAACCACATGATCATCTCAACTGGCACAGAAAAAGCATTTCACAAAACCCAACACCCTTTTGTAATTAAAAACACTCAACAAACTAGTAAGATAAAGGATCTTCCTCAACTGCATGGAAGTCATATATGAAAATCCCTAGTGAACCTCATACTTAATAGTGAAATACTGAAAACTTTTCTCCTAAGATCAGAAACAAAACAAGGTTACCTGCTTCTGATACTTCCTCTTGTTTTTTTTCAAATGTTTATTTTTTGAGAGAGAGAGATACAGAGTGTGAGCAAGGGAGGGGCAGAGAGAGGGGGGGAGACACAGAATGCAAAGCAGGCTCCAGGCTCTGAGCTGTCAGCACAGATCCTGATGGGGGACTGGAACTCACAAACCATGAAATCATGACCTGAGCTGAAGCCAGACACTCAACTGACTGAGCCACCCAGGCTCCCTTGCTTCTGACACTGTATTCAACCTAGAGCTGGAAGTTCTAGACAGAATAATTCAGCAATAAAAAGAAGTTAAAAGCTTCCAAATTGGAAAGAAAGAAGAAAAATTAACCCTTTTGCAGATAACACGATCTTATATGTAGAAAACTCTAATGAGGCCCCAGGCCCCCATAAAACCCTGTTGCAGCTAATAAACAAATGCAGCCAAGTTGTGAAAAACAAAATAGACACACAAAAATCAGTTGCTTTTCTGTATGCTAGGAACGAACAATCCAAAAAGAAAATTAAGAAAGCAGTTTCATTTTCAATAACATCAAAAATAAGAAAATAATTACAAACTTAACAAAGCAAGTGCAAAACCTGTACACTGTAAACTTCAGAATATTGCTTAAAGAAATTAAAGACCTAAATGAACAGAAAAACATTCCATGTTTATAGATCAGAAAACTTATATTGTTAAGGTGACAATAGCGTGCAAAGTTTACAGATTCAGCACAAACCCTACTGAAATCCCAACTGTGTTTTCATATAGAATTTCAAGGTATCCCAAATAGCCAAAATCATCTTGAAAAAGAACTAAATTGGAGAATTCATACTTCTCAATGTCAAAACTTATTACAAAACCATAGCATTGTGCTACTGGGCATAAAGATAGACATGTAGACCAATGGAATAGAATTGAGAGCCCATAAATTGGCATCTACAGTCAATTGCTTTTTGACAAGAGTGCCAAGACTATTAATAGGGAAAAGACAGTCTTCAATAAATGGTGCTGGGAATATTGGATATCCATATGCAGAGATAAAGTTGGACCCTTAACTCACCTAATTTTAGAGCTAAAACTCTTAAACGTCTAAGAAAATATAGAGCAAATCTTCACAACTTTGGATTCAGCAATGGCCTCGTAACTATGACATAAAAAGCACAGACATCAAAAGGAAACATAGATAAATTTGAGTCCATTAAAATTAAAGCTTTTGTGCATCAAAGGAAACTTTCAAGAGAATGAAATACAACATGCAGTGTGGGAGAAAATATTTGCAAATCATGTATATGATAAAGGCTTAATGTTAAGAATATATAAAGAATGCTACAACTTAACAACAAAAAGACAAACAACATTAAGACAAACCATTTTAAAATGGGCAAAGGACTTGAGCAGACATTTTCCCAAAGAAGGTACACAAGTGACAAATAAGCACATGAAAAGATGTGAAACATCACTGGTCATTAGGAAAATGCAAATCAAAATGACAGTGATATGCTGTGACCCACCTAATATAATGGATATTATTTTTTTTAAAAAAAGATGAAATAACAAATGTTGGTGAGGATGTAGACATAATTGAACTCTCATATAATGCTGGTGAGAATGTAGAATAGTGTGGCCATTATGGAAACAGCTTGGTGGTTCCTCAAAAAGTAAACAAATTCTACTCCTAGATATACCCAAAATAATTGAAAACAGGGACTCAGATACTTGAACATTAGTGTTCATAACAGCATTATTCACAATCACCAAAATGTGGAACAACCCAACTTTCTATCTGGAGGTGAATGTATAAACAAAATGCAGTTATTATGTACAATGAAATATTATACAGCCTTCAGAAGGAATGGAGTTCTTACACATGCTACCACATGGATGAAACTTGAAAACATTGTGAAATAAGTCAGGTACCAAAGGACAAATATGGCATGATTTCACTTATATGAAATAACTGGAATAGGCAAATTCATAATTGTATATTAAACAGAGTTATAAAGGCAAGTTTTATGTAACATCTGTTTTACCACAATAAAAAAATGCAAAAAAAAAGACATTCCATTCCTCTCTCTTGCTTTTGTATACTTTCTGAATTCTATGTATGTTATAAACACTCAGTACATTGAATTCAATACACTCAGTACAATCGAAGAAAATCTTTCATATTTACCCACACATTTATTATGTCTGAGATTCATCATTCCTTCGTGTAAGTCCAAACTTCCCTCTGATACTATTGTCCTTCATCCTGAATAACTTTTTAAACATTTCTTGCAGTGCTTGTAAGCTGCTGATGAATTCTCCCAGGGGTTGTTTGTCTAATGATGGCATTATTTCACCATCATTTTTTAGGGATATTTTCACTGTATATTTTCTCCTTTCAGCATTTAACAATCATCTGCTTTCTAAGGAAAAGTAAGAAGTTATTCTTATCTTTGTTTCCTCTGTATTATCAAGTGTTTTTTTCTCTCTTGGTTGCTTTTAAAATTTTCTCTTTATAACTTGTTTCCAGCAATTTGATTATGATGTGTCTTGACATAGTTTCCTTTTTATTAATTTTGCTTGGGATTCAAGCAAATCAAGCCTCTTTGATTTGTGAGGATAGGTTGTTTGTTTTTTAATTTGGGGAGAAATTACTCTTTATTTCTTCATTTTTTTTTTCTGCCTCTCTTCCTTCTCAGCCTTTAACTATATTTGTGTTAGGCCATTTAATATTGCCACACAAGTCACAAGACTCTGTCCATTTTTTTCCCCTCAATTGTTTTCTTCTATATTTAGTCCACATAGTTTCTATAGCTATAGCTATGGCTTCAATTTCCCTGATCTTCTTTTATATTTCCTAAAGTGCTCTTAATCTCATCCAGTCACTTATTCACTTCAGATATCCTATTTTCCAGCTCTAGAATGTCCATCCAGTCCTTTCACATATCTTTAATTTCACTCTTAATTGTGTTCCTATATTTATTCAAACCCTTAAGTACATTTACAATAGCTTTTAAAGTTCTTTCTGATGATGCCATCATCTCTTGTCATTTTTATGATTGTCCTTATTGACTAATTTTTATTATAGCTATGGATCACATTTCCTGCTACTTCACAAGTGTAACAATTTTTTTCTTTGGATACTGGACATTGGGAATTTTTTGTGTTGATTGTTTGGATTTTGTTATCTTCCTTCAAAGAGTATTGTGGGATTTTGGCGGGCAGTTAAAATACTTGGAGATAAACTTGGTCCTTTCAAGGCTTGGTTTTTAAGTTTTGTTCTATTTGTGTGGAATAGCCTTAATCTATGGCTAGTTTAGCCCTTCTTCTAAGGCATGGTCTTCCTGAGGGCTTTACTGAATGTGCCAGGTGTTTAAAGAGGTCTATACTTCAATGTCTTCCAGCATTGTGTGAGCCCTATGAATTGTGCTCTATGAATTGAACTATAAGCTTATAGCTCTCTGATAGTTACCTTTTCCCCAGTAATTGTTGTAATTGTTACTACCCCTGCTTTGTGTAGTCCCATGCTCTAGTATTCAGGCACAGACTAAAGGGGAACTCATGCAAACTTCTGGAGCTTTTCTCTGTGTACCTCCCTCCTCACTATTACTCTGCTCCATAGACTCCAGCCTCCTCAGTCTTCCAAAACCCTAATCTCTGTCTCCTCACTTAGTACCACCTACATGTTCTGCCTGGGTTCCTCATGTCTACACTGTAGTCCAGAAAGTACTGTGGAAGAAAGCTGGGGTGATCATAGTATTTACTTCTTTTGTTTCTCTTCTCTTAAGGATCACAATCCTGGGGCACCTGGATGGCTCAGTCAGTTAGGCCTCCAACTCTTGGTTTCAGCTCAGGTCATGGTCTCACCATCATGAGATGGAACCTGAATCAGGCTCAGCGTGGAGCCTGCTTAAGATTCTCCCTCTCCTCTCCCTCTGCTCCCCTTCCCCCTCAAAAATCACAGTCCTGTGCTGTATTGTCTAATGTCTGAAAATAGTTGTTTCATGAATTTTGTTCAGTTTTTCTAGTCATTTACAGTGTGAGGACAATCTGGTTCCAGTTCTTCTGCCATGGCTGGAAGTAGGACTATAACCTGTTTTATCATCTCATGGAACAATACTAGTTTACAGCTGTGTTGCCATTTAAGGTGAAGGAAGAATGAGTGAATGAATAGAATGAAATAGAGTAAAACAAATTGCCGATGGTGTAATCAGACCTCCTATAGCTTGGAGAACTTAAAGTTCTCACTTTAAACAAGAATTCTTTAAGTAGCTTTGCCAGTTTAACTTAAGGTTCTTTCTTTCTCTTGGGCCAGGCATATTTTAGAAATTACCCCTTCACAATGGTCTTTAATTGATCATTAACACCAGTGGAATGCTCAAGTAACTTTAGCCATCTTCTGTGTTTTCCTTTAACATAAAGTTAGGAACACTGAGTCTATTCCAAATTTGCCTTATTTCATTGAGGGACAAATAGCAAGGCTCAGCTTGTTCCAGTGATTTAGAATTGTCTTCCAATTGTGTCTTCAAGGTCAGGTATACTAATTTTTGTTTATGATTTCATAGGAAAAATAGTGTCTTTCTGTGTAAGATCTGAACGTGTAAGTGTCTGCTTTTGAGACTATGGCCAGTATCCTCACTCAATTTATGTTGAATGTTTGGAATTTTTTTTAACTATGGGGACATTATTAATAGTTAGAACAGGTCTCACAGATTTTTATGTGTACTTTTAGATAGATGCCTCTGCTTCGAGGCTTACATCAGACTATATATTTTATCTGAGTAGAAAAATTAACAGAATAAATGTGAAGGTGAATCTCTTAAGTACAAAAATCTATCATTTGAATTAGCTTGTGTTATGTCTGGTGGAGACTACAGGAAATGTTAAGTAACTTCAAACAAAAAGGGAAGTAAAGGAGACATAATTATTTTTGCTTGTTAATATTTAGTCAAGTGCCCACAGCACTCCCTGTGTTTTGTTGAAGATACAGTGTAAGCAAAACTATTACCTGTAAAACAGGTGGATTTAGTCAGCAGAAGCTGAGAGAAATGTGTCATGTTTTTCTGTGAAAACACAGCAATCAAGGTGAATGTCAGAAATGCTATATAAGCCAGGAAGCTTGACTGAGAACAAAGAAAGATGAGGGGAAGAGAAAGGCAGAGAATGAATATGATTTGCATGCATTTAAGATGAGAAGATTTCCAGAATCTGAAGAGATACTAGCAATTCCATGCTCATGCAGTACTATTCACAATAGCCAAGATATGGGAACAGCCTATGTATCCTTTGATAGATGAATGGATAAAGAAAATGTGGCATATACATACAATGAAATGCTATTGAGCCTCAAAAATGAAGGCAATTCTACAATATATGACAATGCAGGTGGACCTTGAGGACATTATGCTCAGTAGAAAAAGCCAGACACAGAAAGACGAATACTGCATGATTCCACTTCTATAAAGTATCTAAAATAGTTAGCTTTGTAGAATGGAAAAGTAGAATGGTGGTTGCAAGGGGCTGGGGGGGGTGGAGGAGAAAACGGGAGTTAAGGGGCATAAAGTTTCAGTTCAACAGCATGAATGAACTTTAGAGATTGGCTGCACAACATTGTATCTACCGTCAACGACACTATTATACACTTAAAACTTTGTCAAGTGGATAGATCTCATGTTAAATGTTCTTATTACAGGGGCGCCTGGGTGGCTTAGTCGGTTAAGCGTCCGACTTTCCCTTAGGTCATGATCTCGCGGTTCGTGGGTTCGAGCCCCGCGTCGGGCTCTGTGCTGACTGCCAGCTCAGAGCCTGGAGCCTGTTTCAGTCTGTGACTCCCTCTCTCTCTGACCCTCCCCTGCTCACTCTGTCTCCTAGAAATAAAAAAAAAAAAAGTTCTTATTACAATTTGAAGAAAGATGATAGGATTCTTAATTTTATTTGTGATATAGAGATCTTATAAGAATGTTAAAAAAGACTTCAAGTTAAAAAAAAGCAAACAAAAGATATGTTTTTTTGAAGTCCAGTCCTGTAATGACTTTCAGGTTTTCGACACATGCCTCATTCTTTGACTTTATGAATGGAAAAAGGTGGCATGTATCCATTGGCTTAATCTAAGGTGTCAACAATCCGTCTCCAAAGCTATATTGAAATAAGAGGAGTGCCTACAATTACTAAAGATCTTCCGGTGATAAAAGAGAAATTGCATAAACTTCTGGCTAATGCATCAGAATGATTCAGCGTTTCACAAAAAAAAATTTACTTCCACTGACTTTCCAATGAGATAAATTTTCAGGAATACTTTCTCCTCATTCTTAGCTGAGTCAGTGGAAAGGCAACAACTGCTCACTCCCAAAGCATTCATGGCTTCTGAAGGCTGGTGGGAGCCTGGCTTTTGCTATGTCTTCTTTAGAACAAATTTCCCTTCTGAAAGCTATAGGAAATAGACTGGATGACCAAGCCAGGGCAGAATTCTACCTGCTGGCACAGTTTACCTAAGCAAGGTGAACAAGGGAGAGATGGCTGGTGAGACAAAGAGCATGCTCTGAACTCCTCAAAACTGAATTGTCTAATACACCCAAAGGAATCTGCACCTAGAGTCTTGCTTATCGAGTGTGCTCCCTAGGGGACCTGCTTAAGGAAGGAAAGAAATAGGATATAGGAGCCACTGCCACAGATCTGCGGTGTGAGCATCTACATAACAAAGGCCTTGTTGAAGCCATGCCTATTAACCTTTAACTTCCAAGGCTACACAGATGGTAAACACTTGGCTATAGGGATCCTTCAGAGAGTGGGCTGGAGTCTTAGCCAAGTTTTATGGGCGACTATGAATGAGCATCAAGCTTTTTAAAAGTTAACTATTCTAAAAGGAAATAATTCTGAAATCTATTTTTTTACATTTATTTATTTTCTTTGTTCTTTAAAAATATTTTTTTAATGTTTATTTATTTTTGAGAGAGAGAGAGACAGAGTATGAGTGGGGGAGGGGCAGAGAGAGGGAGACAGACTCCAAAGCAGGCTCCAGGCTCTGAGCTGTCAACACACGGGGCTCAAAGCCACCAACAGTGAGATAATGACCTGAGCTGAAGTCGGACACTCAACTGATTGAGCCACCCAGACGCCCCATCTATTTTTCTTTTATAAACAAAATGTATAGGATACAATTTTCTTTTTTTTTTTTTTAATGCTTATTTATTTTTGAAAGGGAGACAGAGAGTGAGCTGGGGAGGAGCAGAGAGGGAGACAAAATCTGAAGCAGGCTCCAGGCTCTGAGCTGTCAGCATGCAGCCTGACATGGGGCTCAAACCCAGGATCTCAAACTGTGAGATCCTGACCTGAGCCGAAAGCAAAAGCTTAACTGACTGAGCCACCCAAGCGCCCCTAGAATACAATTTTCTTGAACACATAATCATTGCAAAGAGCAGTCATAGTGATGACCTGTAATGTGGTGATGCCCTTAGGTACAGTGAGATGTTAGGACACATTTTCCCTATGATACTAAATGGTTCCAAACTTCTGTACCTTTTGAGTTGTTGGGTTTTTTTTTTTCTCTCATGTCATGTTCTTTGGCACTTTCCTCACAGATACAGTATTAGTGGTCACTACTTCCTGTTATTAAGAAATTTTTTAATACTTCTCTTAATTTGTTATTTTTGGATATGGACATAGATGATTTATTACCGGATTTCCTGTGCAGAGACTCTCCAATGAATCAAGTTCTCTAGCTTTGGTGCATAGAGTTGATGGCATCTGTTTTGTCTGTTCAAAGGCATTTTTTTTTTATCGAGATCTTTTTTGGAAAAGATAGGTGAGGTTGCTTAGGAGCTGAGCTCTTGTTTGTTGATGTTTTGTTACTACTTTATGTAGTTTTGGTTTTTGGTTTATGGCTTTTTTTACACACTGAAGAGTAGTTTCCATACTATCAAGCAGAGCAGTGGATGCTGTGACACAGGCCCCCAAATGTTGCTTCAGGACTGGGGTGTTCTCTCCCCCAGAAGCTGACAGCATTAGCTGCTTAAATCTCACAGCTGAGTTTCTCTCTGGGCACTGCCCTCAGCCATGGGGAGCTGCTTTGCCCCAGGTTATGCTCCCTCCGCAGGTGCAGCTCACACCCAATGACCAGTTTGTTTAATTCCCCTAGGTCCAGACTTCTTACCTTTACTGAAGACAGTTTTGAAAGGCCATTTTAGCTCCAGAACTTTCTGTGGGATTGGCTAAAGCCATTATTGTAACTGTACCACTGCTCAGCTTCTCCTGCCCAATCCGGCTTCCGGGAATCCCCTTCCAGGTGTTGCACCAGAGAGAATTCCCACTGAATCTCCTCAGGCAAATCTCTGTCCCAGGCACTAGCCCAGGGTCTGCATCTCAGGTGACCTACCATAAGAGAGTCAGTAATGAGTTCTTCGGCCAAGGGCAGCTGGGCTAGTGCCGTTCTTCAACAGCTCTGCAACATGAACATTTATGCATTAGGATAGTACCTCTATCATGTCCCCTCTTCTGCTCCAAAGTCTTGATGTCCATACTTTCTACAGAATTCCTTCTTTGAATGGAGATTTTTAAGTTTACTAGTTAGGAGGTCATAAAAATCAGGCTTCAAAAGACAGATGATAAGCTAACATTTATTTGGATAATGACTTTTATTGAAGAGATTTTATTTAGATCTTTGCTTACAGGCTCTGAAGTATCAAGGGCTTTTCCACACTACTTTATTTCTTCAATGTTAGAAGTATTCATTTTGATCAAGATGTATTTAACAATCCTACCCTATTGATTTCACCTGGCAGTTTCTAGTCTTAAACTGTTTTTATTTATTGTTTGAAGTTTTTATTTATTTATATTAAGAGAGAGTGTATGTTCACAGAGAGTAGGGGCAGAGAGAAAGAATCCCAAGCTGGCTCCATCCTGCCAGTGCAGAGCCAGACTTGGGGCTCGATCTCACAGAACCATGAGACCATGACCTGAGCTGAAATCAAGAGTCAGATGCTTAACTGACTGAGCCACCCAGGCGCCCCTAGTCTTAAACTATTTAAATAGCCCGGTTCACCAACTTGAATGCAGGGATTTTTTTTAATGGAAAAAATGCCAAGCATGCTAATATTGTAAAATTTTTTACTTTAATTAAATCATGTATAAACAACCAAAAAAGTATCACTGATCAAAACCAGCATACCCTAAACTAAGGTCACCTGTTTCACAGAGTAAAAAACTTAGAAGACACCTCAAAGAGGTCACCTAATCTAAGCACCTTATTCTACAGATGAAACCCAGAGAGGAGAAGTGAATTCCCCAGGATGTGGCAACCAAAGCTGGGTCTCTTGACTATTGGTTCAGAAATCTCACTACTTTACCACATAACCACTGGATTCCTTTTACTTTCTCTCCAAATCACTCCATGACCCCAGAGCATTTTCTTGACTCAATACTTTGGAGACCACAGTTATTTTAACTTCACTGTTCTTTGAACCTCAAGTGGGTTTCTGGCATTCCCGCTTCCTAATTCTGTTATGCAACCCATCAGCCAAATTTAACCAACACGAGTTCACTTGGATGAGAAAATATTTAGGCACTTTCATCAATATCAGGTTTTCCTTTTAAAAGAATAACCTGATAAGACCTTTGAATAAGCCCTGCTTGAACCCAGCCTGCTAAAATAATTGTCAGAAAATGTGCATGTTCCTTTTGTAAAGTGCCTCACGTAATATGCTTCTTCGTGTGACATTTAGCTTCACCTGTCATAGGATGAAACTCTTATTCCAACCAAAAGTATATGCAGATTGGTTCCCGTCCATGTACTTAGACTTCATATAAAATAAATTGGTTTAACTAAATAAGTAACAGATGAACAACCAGTTTTACGAATATTCATCATGGAAAGAATTTCAACTTGAATAAGAGAATTACTCTAGAAAGATAAGAATGACGGCAAGCGGAGGAAGCAGGGGCTCTGATTCTATTTTACAAATATTTTCCTTTCATATCTCTGCCCTTTGTCAATCTCTTCAGAGTCACCAAGGCAGACGGGCAATTAACAGTTTCTTGCAGTAAATTATTTTGCTTAGGAAGCCTGCATAGCAGGTATTGCCTGACTTAGCTGGAAATGATAAACTAGCAATGTTGTTATTCAAGTTGGAGACCAGAAGGAGCATAAAGCTACCTGCTGTGTTGTCATGACATCTGCTTAAGAAAGTGATAAAGAACTTCAGCTGGGGGGAGTCAGAGGCTTCAGCATGACACAAGTACTAGAATTCTCCAAAGCCTTCCATTTAGGTTGAAGTTAACCCGGAGAGGAAGCCAGATCCAGTCTTGACCTCACACATAACTCCGTTCTCTGGCAACATCTCCAAAGAGATCACAGACCCACAAAGGTTTCAGTTATAGAAATGTTTCTCAGTTCCCTGGCTTCTTATCAAGTTTTCTCACATGGCTGGTGTGGATGAATCTGGCCTTGCTTCTTATTTTTGTGAAGGGACCACACCAGAGTGAACCACGTCCCTACTCTGGGTTTGGTAGGAGCTGATACCAAAGGCACTGTGGGCATTTCAGCATCCTGCTGCTTCTCTGGACCCAGGCACTCTCACTTACAAATTCTTGACCCTCCTGCACCAACCTCACCACCTCCATTCCCAGCAACAACCTCCTGGCATTCTTTACCGGGGCATTGAGATTCAGGCTGAGACCTGCTTCCTTACAAAGGACTTGTTTCCTTCCTCTCTGGCATATCCCAGGTAGAAATCACGTTTCATAATGTTTTTCTCCTTTTGTTCTCAGGTGTTCTAAGTCGGCTCCCTGTAGCACATGTCAACATTAGAACACCTGGGGCAGAGCTGGCTCCCAGAACAGGAGAGACTTGCCAATAAGCTTGCTTAGGATTTCTCTGCAGTGGAGATTTGGGGAGTGGGGCCTGTTTGGAATATCAGAGATAACCTGAGGAGGGAAGGAGGGCCAAGGCTTCCTATTAGAACATGACAGAAAGCCACACAGATCATTTAAAAAGTTTTGACGGGATGTGAGAAGGAAGAGTTTAGAAGAGGTCATAGATCATTGCCACCTTCTTCTTGAGCACATTTGGGTTTTGTTTCCTCTGTCACGATTGGAAAAGGATGTGTTGCTAACCTATCAAGCTGCTCTTGTATAACACGGGGTCCAGAATCTGCTCTTGAGGGGGGTGGAAAAGCTACTGAATGAACGTACAACAAGAAGCCCCTCCATCACTCTTTCTGAGCCCGAAGTATGTTGGTTCGTTAAAGTCCAGACTTTCGCTGGCGCCACCTTGTCCTCTCACGGTCACCTCCACAGAATCCCCAGGTGACTCAGCTGAAATGGAAAAGAGTAAAGAGGTGTGTTTCTGGCTCCTCCACTCAAGACTCTGAGCAATGAACGACTGCAAACAAAGTCTTTCAACCTGAAACTCTCAAGGGCAGGGTGTGGGGAGGTGTGCGGCATGGTGCGTATTCAGCAGGTTGGACATGTGTACTTTCCTTCCATTTAATAACTAACTCTCGCCACTGAGCTGGATGCTCTTCATGGAAAATACCACAATACCACCAACCTTCAAACCCCTGTGTTTTCTGGCCAGGGATGAAATGTTCCCTCTTTCCCTGCAGTGATTGTTTTCTCCCTCTAGTTGCTCATGTTCTAAAACTGCTTATTAATTAAATTTGGCCTCTCTGGATGATTTTGTAGAAAGTTTTTCTTACATGTTGAAGTCAAGCATCTGCACACTGTTGACTATGTGAGGTTTCACACCCTGTTGGTAGACGAGGATGCAGATGGAAAAGCCCTTTGCCTGCAATCTGTCTTATATGACTGCAGAACCTTACTTTTCATGCAATTCTTCAAGCTCTGCATAAGTAGAAGGGGTTATTGCTGGCTAACCGAAGACAACATCACCCCTCTCATACCTCTGTGGAATGTTGCTAGGTAAGAAGAAATAAGGATTGTTCATCCAAAGCCTGGGGAGTCCAGTAGTCTGACCTCTCGTGAAGGACCATCACATATTTGTAAGAATATTGGATTATTTTCCTTGATGTGAGGCTTAAAAATCTAGAAAAACATTATGAAATGTGATTTCTATCTATTTTGCAGTGAGGAATGGTGTGCTATTAGATTTAAACAATTTAAACACACACACACACACACACACACACACAAAATTCTGTGGGGACATGTTTTAACCTGTATCTTGAAACCCCTGGTTAAATCCCAGGAGACAAAGGAAGACAGACCTTGTAGAGAGTGGTTCCAGCACATGGACTTGAATCAGACTGCCTGTCTGTTCAGATACTGGCTCCTTTACTTACTAAGTTAGGCAAGCTACTTAATGTGTTTGTGCTTCAGTTATCCAATCTGCAAAATGGGAAACTACAATAGTAGTTTCTTCTTCATAGGGTTGTTATGACGATTAAATTAAAATGTGTAAAGTGTTGGGATGCCTGGCTGGCTCAGTCAGTAGAACGTGTGATTCTTGATCTCAGGGTTATGAGTTCAAGCCTCACATTGGGTATAGAGAGTACTTAAAAATAAAATCTTGGGGTGCTGGGGTGGCTTAGTTGGTTGAGCATCCGACTCTTGATTTTGGCTCAGGCCATGATCTCACAGTCAGTCATGAGATGAAGCCCTGCATTGGGCTCCATGCTGAGTATACAGTGTGCTTAAGACTTTTCTCTCCCCCTCCTTTGTCTCTCTCCCCCTCGCCCTTTCAATCCCTCTCTCTCAAACAAACAAACAAACAGACAGACAAACACTTAAAGGGCACCTGGGTGGCTGAGCGGGTTAAATGTCGGACTTAGCTCAGGTCTTGATCTCAGGGTCATGAATTTGAACCCCATATTGGGCTCAGTGGTGGGCATGAAGCCTACTTTTTAAAAAATCTCTTAAAAAATAAAATAAAAAAAAATTTGTAAAGTGCTTAGAAGTGTGTCTGGCACATAGTAAGCTCTATATAGATGATTGTTAACCAAATAAAATGCAAGTGTATCACAGCTGTACTGGCTTGCTAGGGCCACCATCACACTACCACAGACTGGGTGGCTCCAACATCAGAAATGTATTGTCTCACCGATCTGGAGGCTCGAGGTCCAAAACGAAGGTTTCAGCAGGATTGGTTCCTTCTGAGGGTAGTCAGGGAAGACTCTGCCCCAGGCCGCTCTCTTTGGCTTGTAGATGGTGGCCTTCTCCCTGCGTCTTCTCACCACCTTCCTTCCATACATGCACCTGCTCCAATTTTCTCCTCTTATAAGGACACCAGTGATATTGCATTAAGGCCACCCTAATGACCTCATTGCGACTTAATCACAACAATAAAGGCTCTATCTCCAAATACAGTCACAATCTGAAGCATTAGAAGTTAGGACTTCAATATATGAACAGGGGAGAGGGCAGACACAGAAGATGACAACAATTGAGCCCCTAACAGCAATTTTAACATGAGCTCCTCTGTCTCCAGAGGGACTATGTACAGTTGAAACAGCCACATGCAAAAGCAGCTTCCAAACCATGTGGAAGGGGCCCTTTTATCTGCATCGTTCTCCTTTAAACCTGTTATATTCATTTATCAAACTCTATTAAAACTATACTTACAGGGTGCGCCTCTCCTGGGAACGTGATGAGTTCAATAACCCTAGACTATTTCTTCAGAGCAGAGCACGTAACTGGTCCAGAGTTCATTTTATTAGTTCAGTTGGATTCTTTCTAGTTCCATTACCCTTTCATTCAAATCTATCAATATCAGTTAGGCTGTGATGCAGCTACTCATAAGCCCTCATCATTCCAGACTAGGAGTCCTAGTCCTTTAACACAGCTTATATACACTCAACGCGCTTTTTGGGGGATTAAAAACTTGCTTCTAATTCTTCTTCATGACACGCCTTCATAGGTGAGAGCCAGAACTCTCTCTACCATCAAATATTTGTAAGGACTTTGGTTTGTGAAAGACTGGATACATGTTAGTGTTACCCAGACCCCCCCCCCCAAAAAAAATGATGTTCTGAATGGGGAAAGAAAACCAGAGAAATATCACAGGAAACATCAATTTTAGAAATAGTGAAGAGGATAAAATCCAAGTATAAGTTAGGATAAACTGAAAGAAAATGTTACAAATCCATAATCCCCCAAACCTGGGACACAGTTGATTAGGTTTTGAGCTTCTTTAGAGCAATGCGATTCTTTTATTCTGCTCTCTCTCGCTCTCTCATTTAATCCTCCATATAATTCTGGAGATATAATTGTACGTAATGAATATTTCTGTATTAAAAACAATTTAATTGAGGCTAAGGTTTAAAAGAGATAATTTTAGAGTTTATCTAAAGGACACTGATGGAACTCATTACATGTCAAAGGCGGCACAAGTTGCAAATATGAACAGACTCATAAAAGGAGCTTGGAAGTAGAGATTTTTTTTCTCTTGAAGAATCATTTACTAAAAGGGAAAAAAAATCCAAAACTGTCTCATACAAGTGAGGGACAATCTACTTGATTTGAGATAAGAGTTTAGCCCTCCTGCCTTAAACATAAAGAGAAAGAACAAGAAATCACAGACCTTAGAGAAGGACATTCATCTAGACCAAACCCCTCATTTTACAGATGTACAAACAGAGGCCCAGCCATACCAACTGTCCAAGATCATGCAGTTAACAGTTAACTGGATTACCAAGCTGTCTTCCTGATTTCTATACACTGTGCCTCCTCCCTTCTTCCTGAGGATTCCTGTAGTGAAGAAACTATTTAAAATATACTTCAGTTTCTTGACACGCACAGCTAAGAAGGGGGAAAGGAACTGCTAGACATGGAAAGCACGCACAGTAGCCGAGAGGCAGAGGCACCACCCGTGCCCACCTATGGATGGTAGAGGGTAAACCAAGTGTGGTCTGTAACACAAGAGAACTTCATCTGCCTGGAAAAGCAATGAGATTCCGACATGTGCTACAACACAGACATTATGTTGAGTGAAATCATTCAGAAAAGGACAAACGCAGCAAGAGTCCACTTATAAGAGGTACTTAGAGCTGTCGGAGTGGTCTGATTCATAGAAACACAAAGCAGAATGGTGGCTGCAGGGGGCTGAGAAAGGGGAGGAGAGGAAGGAATTGGTATTGAATGGGTGCGGTTTCAGTTGTGCAAGATGAAAACATTCTGGGGGTTGGTTGTTCATGAGAGTGAATATATTTAACACTCTACTCAACTGTGCACTTAGAGGGGCCCCTAGGGGGCTCAGTTGGATCAGCGTCAGACTTTGGCTCAAGTCATGATCTTGCAGTTTGTGAGTTTGAGTCCCGCATCGTTCGGCTCTGTGGTGCTGACAGCTCGGAGCCTGGAGCCTGCCTTGGGTTCTGTGCCTCCCTCTCTCTCTGCCCCTCCCCAACTCACACTCTGTCTCTCTTTCTCAAAAATAAATAAACAGTAAAAACATTTTTTAAATGAGAAAAGGGTACAGTTCATAATTGTGTGTGTGTTTACCACGATTAAAACCAACAAAAAGGAAAGAAGAGACGAGCACAAAATAATAAAAGAGAAAAAAGCCAAAGAAGGCACAAAGCCAAAGAAAGAACAAGAGAAAAGAGCAAAGATCAGCAGAGTTTCTCCCAACCATGGGGCTCCTCACCACCTGCCCCACCCCCAAATCCAGCCTTCTGTTCTGATCCATTTACTGTACTTGTCCATCTGCTTACCAAAACCACTCTGTTGTTCATGCCAGAACTCCCTGCTTTGCTGTCAAATGCCTTTTTTTAAATGTTTATTTGTTTTTGAGAGACAGAGCATGAGTGGGGGAGAGCCAAAGAGAGGGGGGACACAGACCCAAAGCAGGTTCCAGGTTCTGAGATATCAGCACTGAGCCTGACTTGGGGCTCGAACTCCTGAGCCGTGAGATCATGACCTGAGCTGAATTCGATGCTTAACTGACTGAGCCACCCAGGCACAGCCCTTTTGCTGTCAAATTTTGGGTCCCAGTGTCTATGCTCAGACCCATAACAACACACACACACACACACACACAGACACACACACACACACACACACCCCACACACTGTGGTAGGCCAAAATCCTTGTCATCCCTTCTGGTCTGTAGGTGGCCAAGGGTCAGAACTAAACCAAACCATGAAGATAAGATCTATTTCAGGAGTCTCTTTCCTTCTTCCCCTGGCTCTGGCCGCCCAGCACCCTCATGCAGCTCCTGGGCACAAAGCAGGCACTCACTGTGCTGAACCCAGAGAGATTTGGGTCAGTGCCCTTGCTTTGCACAACTTTCTCTATGTGGTTTCTGCACGTGGTTCTTGCACGTGGCTCTCCTTCCCTCCATCTCTATGCCATCTCCCCCCTCCCACAAGTGTCACTGTCACTCCTACACACGATCCAAATTTGCTCTCCAGCAACTGTCATACTAAAAATAGAATCAGACTACAGAAATCATACTGTGGCGGTACGGAGAGATAACAGTTTATTTGTATGTGTTGATCTCTCCGGGAGTATTTGTACTATAGTAGGTAACAGTTCAAATGGCCACCTCTTTAGTGGTCAGAGAGATGACCACTATCTGTCAGAGACAGGCCTCTGGGAACATGATTTTAGAGGTGCAAGGCTTTTGAGGAATAGTGTCCAAAGGACATCAAGCTCTGTGTCTTCCTTCTTTCCTGCTTCCCCACTTCTGAGATAGCTGCCTTGTCTCTTGGGAGTGTCACCTTAGAGGAAACACTTCCAATGTTTTGGTGCTTAACTGTATAGTCAGAGAAATAACATGACAAAGTCCTAATTTGTGTTGTTTATAATCCATATTAACTGACTTGCCTAGCAAAAATTGCTGTTTATTCAGGTGGTCAATTCTGAAAAACTCTCATTGGGAGACTTGAAACGAATGGCCAGAGGAAACATAATTCTCAAATTCCTGGTAAACAAAGTTTCAATCTCTCACAGCACCTTTTCCCAAACCTGCTGCTTTTGCATAGGATGCAAATTCTTGTTTGAGCCCCATCTTTTAAATTTTCCTCTATGTTTGTTTGAGAAGCTAGTGATGTATGGTCAAAAATTGCTAAGGAAGGTGGAAAAGAAATAGAGAGTACAAGTAATACGGAATTATCAGCTCATTATTTTACCGGGGACCAACTTGGACAACATGATCTTTTTAAAATTACATGTTTCTCCTGTGTGGAGATTCCTCAGAATATTAACAATAGAACTCCCCTATGACCCAGCAATAGCACTGCTAGGAATTTACCCAAGGGATGCAGGAGTGCTGATGCATAGGGCACATGTACCCCAATGTTCATAGCAGCACTCTCAACAATAGCCAAAACATGGAAACAGCCTAAGTGTCCATCAACTGATGAATGGATCAAGAAGATGTGGTTTATCTATACTATGGAATACTTCTTGGCAATGAGAAAGAATGAAATCTGGTTATTTGTAGCAACATGGATGGACCTTGAGGGTGTTATGCTAAGCGAAATAAGTCAGGCAGAGAAGGACAGATACCATATGTTTGCACATATAGGGGGATTAGGAGGAACTTAATGGAGGACCGTGGGGGAGAAGAAGGGGACAAATAGTGGGGGAGAGGGAGGGGGGCAAACCATGAGAGACTCTTGAATGCCAAGAACAAACTGAGGGCAGATGGCGGGGAGGGGAAGGGGGATGATGCACATGGAGGAGGGCACTTGTGGGGGTGAGCACTGGGTGTTATATGGAAACCAACTTGACAATAAACTATTAAAATTTTTTTTTTAAATAAAATAAAATTATGTGTTTCTCATATGACTGGGTACACGTGGATTGTAGAAGTGAACCCCTACACAAGCAATTCTTCACTGAAAAGCATTTCAAGGAATGACACATATATCCTAAATTATGAAAAGATATTCGAGCACTGGGGTAAATTCATAGCCGGCCTTCCAGTTGATGAGAAGATTCGCTAGTCAGTCTGAATGCAGTTATATAAAGATGTGCAGCTTCCTGTATGTCTTTTTTAATGAGAGCCCATCTTTTGTTCTCTAGTGAGACACCCAAATATCTGAGTGTCAGTCTGGAAACTAATACATAGATTTTCTGTTCTCACTCACCTGGAGTTGCAGGAATGAAAAATCAGATAATGTTCACTGCTTTTCATTGCACTTGGCTGAAGAGGTCCCTCCCTCCCTCCAGTTTTCCTTGTAGCGTTCTTTCCTCGAAGTGTCGCACCAAACAAGGGAAGAATCTCTCTTATAGTATATTTAAAGCCACCTCCAGGTCCCTAGCATGAGTTTAAAGCTGGAGAAAGCTCAAAATGAGCATTTGTTTTCCAAGGAAGCACAGTACCAATAAACCATCTCTCTAACACAGACTGCCTTCAAACAAGCAAAAAAAAAAAGAAAGATCTCATTGCCAATGAGCCAGTGAAGCCGCACAGCCGTGCTGACCATTAAGGTGCTTGATAGCTAGGAGGTCTTCGAAAGGCAAATCCAATTCTGTAAGAACAGGAGTTGAACTAACACTCCTGGGTAATCCAGTAAAGCTTCCAGTAATTCTGCTTCTGCTTTGCGACTCTCAGTTATTTTATTTTTGTCTTTTGCTTATCATTTAGAATGGTGACTCATATTTGCTACTGGGCAGTTATCTTTGACTACTCAACTTTCATTTTAGACTGAGGGCACACTGCACCCTTTTCAACAGTATGGAATTCCTTTTCTAGGGAACATGTTAAGGCAAATCCTGGAAACCATAAACCTTCATAAGTCTTATTTATAAACAGGTTACCTCCTTGCATCTCCTAAAAAGGGTTTTTTTCCCTTTTAAATGCACATTAACAGGAAAGAAATACTAGTCTTTCCAAGAGCTAAAATCTTATTGAGGCTGTATTTCACCTATTGTTCTTATCTACTTAAATTCCAATATTTTTAATGGACTAAATAAAACTTGGTTATTAGGTACCAGGAAAGAAAAATGCCTCTCCTAGGATCCCCTCAAACTTAATTAATTAACAGTTTGGTTAGGGATGGATCCTACAGAAATTTAATCAATGTTCTTCTGCCAAAACTAATGTTTTATTCTTTGTCTTTGTTTTTTTTTTTTTTATTTTCAGTGTTTATTTATTTTTGAGAGAGAGAGAGAGAGAGACACACAGAGTGTGAGTGGGGGAGGGGCAGAGAGAAGGAGACAGAATCTGAAGCAGGCTCCACACTCCGAGCCATTAGCACAGAGCCTGCCACGGGGCCAAACCCACACACTGCGACGTTGTGACCTGAGCCGAAGTCAGACGCTCAACTGACTGAGCCACCCAGGTGCCCCTATTCTTGATCTTTGAAAGGAAGAGTAAAACAGAAATAATAAAGATATTTCTATAAAGATTTGTAAATGTCTGGGATTAGAATGTCTGCGTTTGCACCACATTCTGTAATTGTTGTCATCATCATATTGAAAAATACTTATTAAGCCATTGAGCCTGTATGGTGCTGTGGTAAGCAATGTGCAAAGAGAACTACTTCAATATAATTCCCATTTTGCCGAGTGGAAAGGGGAAGCTAGGACTGAGGCACAGCATGAGGAATGTAGATTTGTTCCAGTGGGTGATGGATTAAGAAGATTAAAAAAATAGGCATGGGTTTTTTGTTTTGTTTTGTCTTCACAGTTAAACTTTGTTCAGAAGCAAAACAATCATACAACTGTAGAAGTAGAAGAAATCTTAAGGATCATCCAGACCTTTTATTTTTTACTTTATTTTTATGGAACCCTTTTCTTTTATAGAGTCGCAAACTGCATATGAGAGACCCAAAGTGATTCGCCCAAAGTTACAGAAATTAAAGACATACTGGGATTACCACCTAGGAATCCTAAATCCAAGTTTAATATTCTTTTCAAGGCACTATTTTGCCACAACGCTTTCAAAAACACATGAGTAAATTATTATAGATACTATCTCAGCAACGATTTGAGAATTATAAGATTAGAAATTAGAGGATTAATTTAAAAGGAGAACAAGAAAAAGATGACAGGGAAGAGAAGAGCATGTCTGAGAGAAAGAAAAGTTTAAGAAGCAAGTGGAAATAAGGGAGGAATGCGGGTTGACATGTAGTCCCTCTTAAAAATGAGAAGCCGTGTGACATGCGGAATGTAGCAGAGAACACAGCGCCCGGTGCTCTGCTTCTCATTAGCTCCAGAACCGTGGATCTGTTCCTTTATATCTCTGTACCTTCGCTCCTTCATGGATAAGACAGAAGAGTTGAACTGAATTCCCTCGAAGGTGTCCTTTCCTGCTGTCACATGGTACAATTCTGTTATTTGAAGGACACCAAACACAGGTGGTTCTGGAAAGAGAATCTGTATTGTGATGGAAGAGTGTATAAACTTCCCACAGGGCCACCAGTGAAAAAAGATAGTAGTCCTGAGCCGAGAAGAATGATCTCTTTCACTAAAAACCTCAGAAACTCAGAAAATCAGGAAGTATTTTCTTTTTTTCCCATCTCAGTTACTTCGTTACCACACAGAAGGATTCGGTTTGGATAGTTATTCACTTCTATGTTAGAGCCATGGGAGCCTGATTTTTTGTTATTGGCTCTAGGTCCATATCTATGCATGTAGACAGGTACACTAGTAACTTTAGAAGTTACTGGTAAGGGAAGCCTTTCTTTTCTTCTCTTTCTCCTTCCTTCCTTCCTTTCTTTCTTTCTTTCTTTCTTTCTTTCTTTCTTTCTTTCTTTCTTTCTTTCTTTCTTTCCTTTCTTTTCTCATTTGGTTAAACTCTCCCCCCTCTCTTAAGTTCCAAATCTGGGGTAGTGAGTTTAGGGTAATGTTCCTCTGGTAGAGTGAATGCTTCTCACTCCTGATTCTCTCCAGGGGCGTGCTATGGTTAGAAAGGATACTCATTCTTGCACTGTCCTCGGTTCAAGAAGAAAGATAACTAAGTCACTTGTGCTTGGTGCTTTCTGTTATGTTTAAAAATGCAGCTACCAGGTTGTATGCTCGAGACCAAGCAGAACACTAAAAAGATTTAACAAACTCCTGATCCTGGGTTGTACCCCAGGCTACAAATCTTTTTTGAATTTTTTGCTTGATATGCTAAACAAAATGGTCGAACTTATGTGTATTATTATTAAATAATAATGATTATTTAAAGCAAAGAGTCGCAATCAACTCATTTCAGCAAAAAATCCAGCTAGCTTAAAGCAGATTTGAACAAAGCCATGTACTTTGCACAGCCCATTTCCCAAGGCCTGAGATAAGAGCAATGAGCATCCAGCCATACCATCCCGAATATCTGGACAGAACCTGCAAGTTTCTGTGGAATGTCTTTGTGTTTTGGGTTATGTCATTTGTATGTTTTGTCTACACAGCACCGAATATCTAGGTGTTTGGGAACATCCAGATGATGGACTAAAAACTTCTTGTTTTGATGGGATTTGGGCATTATAACCAAGAAGCATTTCCAATCAATAACACTGACATCATCAACCTTTGAAAAAGTATATGCTTCCTTTTATTTTAGATCGGCGAGAGCATAGAAACTTCCTAACCATAACATTGTAAGTCAGTTTTGCATATTGACTTCCATTTGCAAAAATTATAGTATGAAATGCCATAAATTATAAAGCAGTGAATATGCCTCTAAAGTTTTAGAAACTTCTCCCTCGTTGTCTCCTCTGTTTTTCCTTTTTTACATTAAAAATTTGATCTTTGCCTTATTGCAACTATGAAGAAATCTAAATCTGAATAGCCCTTTTTATAATAGTCAGTCATTGTTTGTACTTGCAAAACTGGATTAAGAAATCACTGGTATTCTTAACACATGTTTTTTTTTGCCAAAGAAAATTCAACATATTTCTGCTTAGCCTTGAAATTTCCACCAACCAGACTGAGTGATTGTCTACCACCCACACTCTTCTCCTTGGCGTCCCTACTTCCCCAGGGAAATCTCAGCTTGAAACCCTTATAACGTGTACAAACTTCTCTTGTGCCTTGTGTTACACCTGTCCTGCAGGTGAAATGACTCCCCAGCTGCGCCATGTTTTGAGATCTAGCACTTTTTGTCCGTAAAAAGCAAATCAACGTCTTTTCTACATTTTCCCCTTTCCGTCCTGTTCTATATCTAAAATTATAGACTGGACCCTTCTATTTGATGGGAACACCTCTCTGCACTTCCTTTTCTTATTTTTAGGTATCAAACTCCTCCTGGATCATAATTACTTTCTTAAGCATGACCATATTACAGTGCATGTAATGAATACAGCTTCCTCCTTCCTTCCGCAAATACCTGAATTATTCAAAATCCACCCTTCCTTTTCCTCTCCCCTTCAAGCCAACACACACACACACACACACACACACACACACACACAGCTTTTAATTTTTTTAAATGTTTTTAATGTTTACTTATTTTTGAAGGAGAGACAGAGTGCAAGTGGGGATGGGGCAGAGAGAGAGGGAGACACAGAATCTGAAGCAGGCTCCAGGCTCTGAGCTGTCAGCACAGAGCCTGACACGGGGCTCGAACTCACCAGCTGTGAGATCATGACCTGAGCTGAAGTCAGCCGTTTAACCAACTGAGCTACCCAGGAGCCCCCCCCACACAGAGCTTTTAAAAATTAACATAAACTAAATTTTATCATGAATATAACAATCCAGCCTTTCTAATTGGCAGCTCCCCCTTGCTTTACTTCTATCCTAGTACTATGGAAAAGAGAAATATAGAATAAATGCATTGTTTATTGTCATAATAACAGATATATGGAATTTTAAAATGTTTTCCTTTATTCAAACGATACATGCAATAAGTAAACAAATAGTATTATAAAGCTTATTCCAAAGAATGCCCCCCAAAACTACAATCCACTTCCTCACATGACTGTTTCTGAGTTCTGCTTCTCAGATACTGAGAGTTCCCTCCATATTTCTAAGTGATTTGCTTTTTCTTTGTGACCTTGGGTGTTATCTAGCTTACAACTATGGAAGCTATGAATTTAGCGCTCTCTCCCCATCTGTTCCTGTCCTTTCTTTCCTCCTTTCCTTTCTCAACATGCTTCTATCACAAGTTTTAGACATATGAACATTCTGTGTTTACATTATTATTACCATGTATGTATTATTCATGAGTGAGCCAATAGTCTATAGAATATTACATTTCCTTTTCTGTATGTTTATTTTTCCCTGGAATTAGTCATTGTCCCTCACCATTTTTTCCCCTACTACTGCCAATTTTTACCAAACTCTTCAAAAAGAGTTGAAAACTCCTTTAAAACCACCTCAGGTGATCCACTGATTTCATCTGGGGGGAATCGGGTGACATCTTTCTGGAATTTCTCCATCCCCTGCATCAAGTAGGGATTAGTTGTTCTTTTGGGCTCCCGCAAAGTTGCCAGTGTTGCCTTTACTTCATCCTAGGAATTGTCTTCCCTTTCTCCAGTGTGATTTCCCCAGTTTCCTGGATTCTTGTCTTCTTTGTTACTGATTTGCTCAGCACCTTTGTTAGAGTGCATCGTCTAGTAGCTTCCCAAGGAAAGGTGAGAGAGAAGCAATTTTAACATCTTTTTATTTGTAAATAGCTTCAAGGTTACATGGGTGTAATCATATATTACACTTTCCCCCAGGTTCTCCTATTCTTAACATTTTGCCCCATTTGTGCACACACACACACACACACACACACACACGAGTGTTTGTGTAATATAGATAAAAAAATTTTTTTTCTGAACCATTTACAACTAAGTTCTAGTTGTACATAATGGCCCTTTATCCCTGACTATTTTAAAATATATTTTATAAGAATAAAGATATTTATATATATTTATAGATCTGTCATCAACTTTGATAAATTTAACATTGACACAATAATCTACCATTCATATTCCAATAGATCAATTTTGTCAGTTGATCCAGAAATGCTTTTTTAATTATTATTTTATTCCCTTCTACTACAGGATCCAGTCTAAGATCTGGTATTGCATTTAGATTTCATTAATATTCTTTAATCTGGGATAATTCTATAGCCTATCTTTGTCTTTTATGATGCTTTTTTCCAAAAAAAAAAAAAATTACCACCACTCCCTTCTTTTTAAACAGGATGCTCCTCATTTTGGTTTCCTGATGTTTCTTCATGGTTAGATTCAAGTTATGCATTCCTCATCAGAATTCCTGGTCCTACACGCTTTTTAGGGTGTCACATTTGGAGACATCCACGTACACCTGTCCCTTACTGGTGATGTTAATTTTGGTCACCTGTTCAAGGTGATATTTACTGTTAGATAGCTTGTTTTTCCCTCTGCAACAAGTAATCTGTGGGAATACACTTTAAGACCATGCCAATGATCTCTTCATTGTAATTTCCTCTTAGATTTTGCATCCATGGATGATTCTTGCCTAAACCAACCTTTACTTTGATGGTTGTAAATGATGATTTAACTCCTGTACTCCCTTCACATTTACAAGTAAATACTCATCATTCTACTAAAAGAGCCTTCCTTTCCCTTCCCTTATATCCATCCATCCGTCCTTCTGCCTTCTATCTACCCATCCATCCATCCATCCATCCATCCATCCATCCATCATCTATCTATCTATCCATCTATCATCTATATCTATCTTTCTATCTATCATCTCTCTATTCTTGGATTTCTTTTTTTCCCCAATGGTTTATAATTTGTTACTGTTTCTACTCTCTCTCTCTAGAATTCCTATTTTTTTCAAATTCTGGAATGATCCTCCAATTTTCTTCTCTTTTCTGTTTTTCACCTTTTGGTCCTTTAATTCTACTTTCTGGGACTGTTTCTCAACTCGGTCTCCTAATCCTTATATTGACTGGGTTTTTTTTTTTTTATGATTTTAGCTATCACAGTTTTGGTTTTCAAGAGCTCTTTCTTGTTTCTGATTTTACTTATGTCTTGGATGCAGTATATACTCTTCTTTCAGAATATGACTGAACCTGTTTTCTGCTCTCTGCCTTGTTCCTATTTCTTTGCTGTGAGGTTTTGTGATTTTTTTCTTCAGATTATTGAAACCAAATTATTATTCTTATTTTTATTATTACTTGTGTGCCTGTCATGTTGGAGGTGTTCCTCGAATGTCTAGTGATCTTTGACAGATTCTACTTAAGAGTGGGGCATGGGCAGGGCTCGCTGACCGGTGGGCGTTCAGTGATGTAATTTGGTGGGGCCCATTTGTTTCAGTGAGACGTCTCCACGTGTCCGTGTCTACATTTGTTTTCTCTTGAGGCAGTTTCCCAGGGGAGGATCATCCAGTCTTCTGGTTGGAGGAAAATGTGATGACTGTGGGGATGAGTGGGGAGTTAGAGGCCTGGTGGGGGGCAAGAGGAAGATACAAGCTTGGATGCTGGAGCACAAAGAGGGTGCTTCTGCCGTGTGCTCACCTTACCCTGCATTATGCCTACAGTCCCTGCTCCCAGAGCCTCTCTCTTTCAATTTCTTCAAGGAATACATCTCTGTTCTTGTATAGTCTGAGAGAGGAGTAGTCACCTAGCTGGTTGGAGTAATGGAGTAGATGGGGGCAGCTAACTGCTTGTGGTACAGACTCTCAACCCATCCTCAATCCTCTCCATCCCAAGGTTCACCTGATGTCTCCAATTCCTGAACTTTTTAGAGCCCTGTAGAATGAGTTAACTGTCTTCTCATTGCCTTCTGCCATCTGTAGATTTAGGTTTTAGCTTTCTCCATTCCATTAAGTCAGTTATGACGGGTCCTTCTACTTTCCATGTCTTAGAAATTTGTGGAATCTTCCATCCACTGTCATCTCCTCTTTCACTCTCTCTGTACTACTGAGTTTATGCCATTTAAAATTCCTATTCTGTCTTCGATAATGCTTCATAGAAGAACAGAGGTAAAGATATGAATTTGATGAATCTTATCAACTAGAATATTAACAAAAATTTGAAATAGGAAGCAAAGTCTTAAGATTAAAATTAGCATTCTGGCCACTTGCACTTAATCCTTTCCAATTCAAGTGGAAATGGCTGCCAGGTATGAATTCTACATACATAATTTTGTTTTGTGATCAAGGAGAAAGGCAGGATCCTCAAGGATTAATTTGGGGGGAGGAATCTATAGTCCACCATTTAAAATGACAATTCAGATATAACATAGGAAGTAGGGATGGATTTAATAGGAAATTTAATCATAAAACAGAACATAAAGAGGTGCAAACTTCCAGTTATAAAGTAAGTCACAGAGATGAAAAGAACGGCATAAGGAATATTGTCAATAATACTGTAATAATAACATTGAATGATGATGGATAGTGACTACACTTACCATAGAAAACACTGAATAATGTATAGAATTGTCGAATCAATATGTTGTATACCTGAAACTAATACAACATTCTTTTTTTTTTAATTTCTGAGAGAGAGAGAGAGCATGAGCAGGGAAGGGTCAGAGAGAGAGGGAGACACAGAATCTGAAACAGGCTCCAGGCTCTGAGCTGGCTGTCAGCACAGAGCCCAACGCGGGGCTTGAACCCACAAACCGTGAAATCATGACCTGAGCCGAAGTCGGACGTTTAACTGACTGAGCCACCCAGGCGCCCCCAACATTCTATTTTAATTATACTTCAGTTAAAAAAAAGAGAACAGAGCTTAATTTTCACGTGTTTGACAACTGATATCAGATAGTCATTTTGTGCCGGGCACCATACTAGGTGCTTATTTCCTAGATGTTCTTGTTGGATCATCATTAATATCCTCAATAGGAGAAAGTGTATTTTTGACAGGAATGCAGACAAACTCAAGTTACAAAGATGAAATACGGAAACTGTGGTTGACTCTATACAGTAATAAAACTAGAGAGTGATTGTAAAATATAATCTGTGTGGGGAGCAGTTTGACTTATCTCAGAGGGATTTGCCCAATAAAATATTACTTAGGTATCTAAGGAAACTGTGTTTTACGATTTCATGACTAACTTCAAATTAAGCAATTTGCCTGAATCAATCATTTATTTATAAATATTCATATTTTGGGACACCTCGGGGGCTCAGTCGGTTGGGCATTTGACTTCTGCTCAGGTCATGATCTTAAGTTCATGAGTTTGAGCCGCGTTGGGCTCCGTGCTGACAGCTCAGAGCCTGGAGCTGCTTCAGATTCTGTGTCTCCCTCTCTCTCTCTGCCCCTTCCCTGCTCGCACTCTGTCTCACTCTCAAAAATAAATAAACATTAAAAATGATAAATTCATAGTTTTGTGAAACCACAGCCAGTTTTTGGGTAAAGTTTATCTTATCAAACAGTGACATAAGGTAGGAAAAGGAAGATCCATTGGATGGTCTACTATAAAAAGTGGAAGAAAATCCATATGTTGTTCAGGATTTTCAACTTGATGGCCCATTAAAATCTTACTGAGTTTTAGTTGAATTATGTGACAAAGGAAGGAAGGAAGGAAGGAAGGAAGGAAGGAAGGAAGGAAGGAAGGAAGGAATAGTTTTCCATACAACTTATTCACGGTCTTTGTTGTTGGTAACAGGCAGAGGGAAGGGGGATTGTGGAACCCTCTATAATACATTGTCGAATGAAAATAAGGAGGTCGTAATATGTGTATAATATGTGTCTGTATGAGAGAGTCTAGAAGTGTTTACACAAATGGTTAAAAGAGGTTAATCAGGGGTACCTGGGTGGCTCAGTCAGTTAAGCGTCAGACTCTTGGTCATGGGTTCCAGCCCTGCATCAGGCTCTGTGCTGTCAGCATGGAGCCTGCTTGGGATTCTCTTTCTGTCCCTCACCCACAGGGTGTCTCTTTCAAAATACATGAACTTAGGGGCGCCTGGGTGGCTTAGTCGGTTAGGTGTCCGACTTTAGCTTAGGTCATGATCTCGTGGTTCGGGGGTTTGAGCCCCGCCTCGGGCTCTGTGCTGACTGCCAGCTCAGAGCCTGGAGCCTGTTTCAATCTGTGACTCCCTCTCTCTCTGACCCTCCCCTGCTCATGCTGTCTCTGTCTCTCTCTCCTAGAAATAAATAAAACATTAAAAAAAAAATACATGAACTTAAAAAGATTTTTTTAATTCATTAAAAAAGAGGTTATGTCAAATTTGCAGGCTACATTAGGCCAGGTGATGACATCCTTGTTCCCCATATGTGGGGAATGATGTGGAGGGGCTCCTGGGTGGCTCAGTCAGTTAAGCATCTGACTTTTGATTTCAGCTCAGGTCATGATCTCACAGTTCGTGAGTTTGAGCCTCATATTGGGCTCTGTATTATCAGCAAGGACCCTGCTTAAGATCTTCTCTCCCTCCCTCTCTCTCTCTGCATCTCCCTGCTCGTGAGCTACTGTGTTTTCTCTCTCTCTCTAAACAGATAAATAAATAAACTTTTAAAAAATGATGTGGGGCAGAATAAATGCTAATCTACTGCTCATGGAATTGAAAATTAGTAAGCTACTTTAGAGGGTAATCCAGCTTCACATCAGAAAAATGCAAAATAAAACAACAATGAGGTACCATTTGGTGCATATCAGATTGGAAACACATTTAAAATCTGAAAATACTAAGTGCTGGCAGACAAGTGGGAAAGTTATACTCTGTATTCTTGCTCCAGTTTAAATCCAAAGGATCACTTTGAAGAGCATTTTGCCATTTGCCAATAAAGTTGAAAATATGCTGTGACTCAGACATTACAGGTTTTCAGTTTATTTCAACTCTTTGTTGATTGAGTTATATCATCAAGTAGACTTTTCAGAAATGGTTTATCTCCAGAATCCTTGCTTATCTGACATTGCCTGTATGTACCTGTTGCCAAAATGACACTGGGTATAGAACTTTTGAGTCAAATCCCTTATCTCTCAAAACATTTAGATGTTGCTTCACTGTTTTCAGATGAATGTTTAAAAGAAGGAGTCTCAAGCCAACTTAATTCCTTTTCCGTGTGTAGGAGGCTTGACCTCTTTTCCTATTGGAATTTCAGAAATATTTCCATTACGGAATATATCTTTGACTTGGTTCTCCATGTCTTCACTCTGTCTTTTTATTTCTAACATGTTTCTTTGTTCTGGGACTGAACCGTTTTCTCCTCAGTTCCTTTTGTTGACCTTTCCAGGTCCTTCTAGAACTTCTGCTGTCTTTGTGTTATTTCATGTTGTCCTTAATGTCCTCAACAGTGTGAAGAATATAGTATCTAAACATTTCTTCTCCTTCCAGGATAACTTTTCTTCCAGTTTGGATTCTCCACTGCATTTCTTTCTTTCGGGGTGTGGGTAGAGGGCTCTGGAGGGAGACTAACACATTTTTGCACAGGTCCCATTTCACCTAGTTTTACCCCCTACTTTGGCTTGGCAATCCTATCCTGGCCTCTTTGCCCCCAAATAATGTAGGCAGATTCTCCTTAACTCCAGACCTTGTTCATCTGGGTAGTATTTGTGGTTTTTTTTTTAAAGTTTATTCATTTTTGAGACAGAGAGACAGAGCATGAGTGGGGAAGGGGCAGAGAGAGAGGGAGACACAGAATTCGAAGCAGGCTCAGCACAGCACAGACAGCACAGAGCCTGATGCGGGGCTCCAACTCACAGACTGCAAGGTCATGACCTGAACTGAAGTCAGAGGCTTAACTGACTGAGCCACCCAGGAGCCCCAATTGGGTAGTATTTGAATCCCTCTCTCAGGACATGATTTTAAGGGCTCTTGTTAATGGGTTGTGGTTTCGTTCTATTCTTGACCTGTCTGTGGAAGCAGGAAGGGGCTGGAGAGTTTGGGACATGGATTGATGAGACTGTGGAACTTCCTCACCTCTTTAAGGAGCCCTGCATAACAAGGCCTTTCTGTTGAGTTGGGGGGTGGGGGTCTGGCCTTGTAGACAAATAGTTGGGGTCACTGAGCGCTCTTGAGTTTAACTACGTTCCCCTGTTTCGGGGTCATCAAGCTGGTATAGTGAGTGTGCAAACATTGGCTGTTTCAATTTTCAGTTTGGTGAAACATTTGATGTGACCTAATGTTCTCCCTCCCATCTGCTATCCAGGGATTTTATTGGCTACTTAAACAAAAGGAAACAAATAAACAAAATTCCCTTTTACTTTATACCAAAGAGAAAAAGAGGTGAATTCTATGAGGTTTTCTAAATTGGCTCATACTATTTACCTGAAGTTGGAGGGTGGGGCTTCAAGTTAGAAGTCCTCTACCTTTTGTCATTTACATCTCCACTCTTCAAACCACCAAACCTCAGCGAAGTTTTCCAGAATCCCACAACCTGCACCAAAACCAAGAATTGGACACTTAAACAACTGAGCCACACAAGTGCCCCTGCATTGACGTTTTCTAATGGTAAATCGTGCCCTCAAATTCTTATGTGAAAGTTTTCACCTACTTTTCTTTAAAAAATCTTTAGTGGTCATCATTGCTATTTCTATATACTTATTCCTGCAAGCAGCCCACAATCCAGGAGAAGATGGAACATAGGATCTTTTAAACAAAATACATTTGGTTATTTTCAGCCCTTAAGGAAAGGAGCAACTATAGTAACAACACAATTAGAGCAGACAATTCTATTTAGGTTTGTGAGTCACATTATCCTAAAGGTTATCTGTCTGTTTTTAGCTTACCTTTAATATCAATAAGAAGAGCATGAAGAAAAATGAAAAAATGTAATCCCTTCCAAGATATTATTAAATTAGGTTTACATAGAGTTATTTTTGTCAGTTTTTCCTTTCCTTTTCTTTTTACTTTTTACAATATCTTCTACTTAAATATACCCAACTTACGTCCATACGCAAAAGGCCACTTGGGGAGGATTTATATTAATAGTCTAACACTAAAATTTCAGTAGGAAAATCAGAAAATGGCATCGACAAGCCATTTAATGAAAGAAATACAATTAAAAGGCACATTAAAAATGACGTTCACCTCATTAGTAACCAAATGCATTTCAATGAAAAGAAAATACCACTCTTTGCTTATCACATTCACAAAGATAAAAAATAATTTTATTCTAAGTGTTGAGAAGAATGTAATGAGATTCTGATATAAATAAAAAGCGAATACAATCTTGAAGGAATGCAATTTAAAAATTAATAGGAAGAAAAATTTGAAGTTTTTTCCCTGACCTAGACATTCTTCTGCCAGGAAACTATCCCAAAGAAATGACCAGAGAAAAGTATCAGTACTTATGTACAAGAATATTTATTGCACTATTGCTTAGAAGAAGAAAAAAGTTGAAAGCAACCTAATGTCATATACTAGGGTAATGCCTAAATAAATTGCATGACTTAAGATGAAATATTAAGCAATCATTAAAATTGTGTTTTGGAAGAATTTTAGCAGTATGGGGAAAGTCCAAACTGTAACATTAAGGGAAGAAAGCAGACTGTTCTACTTATGTTAAATAACAATATATCATACACATAAAATAAATCTGGAAAGAAATACACAAAATACCATCAGTCATTCCATCTGAGTAGTGAGATAATAGGTAATCTTTATCTTAGTCTTTAAATTTCATTATATTTTCCAAATGTAATTCTTTACTGAGCATGCATTATTTTATGATAAAATGGTTTTAAAAAATATATTTATATTTATATATACCACACATGATATCTTTATATGCACATTATGTCCTCAGCATATTATATACCCTTAAAATGACATATAAGGTCTTCGTGGTAAGTTCCCTACTTACCTCATTTTATTTTTTACTCTTCTCAGATCTTTCCACTTCATTTTAGTCATGCTGAACTACCTGCAATCTCTCCAAACGTGTTTATCTACAGATGCCGTGTTTTCTTTCTTTCTTTTTTTTTTTTTTTTTTCTTTCCTTCCTGGAATGCCGTGGGCTTGATTTCAGGAGCAGAGACATTCATTCCTTTGGAGGAGAGACTTGTAAGAACAAGACAGGGCCTAAGGTCTAGGGGGTTGTGGGGTATCTGGCAAAACACCAAGACAGGAATCCAGGCAGAGAAATAGGGTAGAACCCCAGTTAGCAGAATTGAGACACCAGGCATCACACTAACGAAGTAGACCATAAATGCACTGGAACTTTCCTTGAGCCCTGGCTAGAGCCCCTTGACTCCAGTCCATAATGCCCAGCTAAAACACTGTGGTCCCTATTCCCTAAGAAAGGCCATATTTCCACTGAAAAACAAAATCTAACTCAATAAATCAACGCATTCTAAGGCTGAATAAAAACCAGCTTACAATTCTGACATCATTGTTTATCTTCACGAGGATCAAATGATGAAGAACTTATTACATCCTTAATCCTTACTGAATAATCATAGAGGTCAACCTTTGGCAAGCTTCACCTAAATACGAGCCTCTCAACCTCTTTCGCATCGTGGAGCCCATAGAAAAGGGCATTTACACGGCACGCAGGGCTACATCCAAGAGGGCGCTTGTGGACAAAGAAGATCAGTGTTGGGTCTCTGTGGGCCCCGGGCCCTGCCCAACCTCCCCTACGGCTGATCGCTATCTGCGCACACCTGAGACACATTCCCTGCACACCGGCTCTGATCTACATCATTCCAAGCAGAGACACATCGAGTCTGTTTGGAAATGTCCCCAGGAAAGGAGTTTCTACCCTTCTTACTGAGGTGAACTCTTCCCGCAGATGTTGCTATGTGAATACCAGCCAGACATCTCTTATTTTAAACACATGCTAATCTAGCTCATGTTTTAGGACTTTATTTTGGGTGCACAGTCATGATTGCATACTTTAAGAAAGCAATTTCCTGTCCTTTCTTTTGTATAGCACCTTCCTCTACTGCATACCTGACATACAGTGGCCAGACTATGACTTGCATTTTCATAGATTGCTTCATAAGTATCTTTTCAATCAGGAGTCAGCAAAATTCTACAGGTAGATACAGAAGTAAATCAGTTAGAATCAGCCAACAGTTATTTTCCTCCAGTTGTGTGGGACCATATCATAGATTCTTGGCGAAGGAACAAAGAACAAAAGAAAGAGAAGACATGACAAGTTTGTGTGGACCTCTATCTTCTGGTGTTTTATTATTCATTAAAAGCAGACTTCTCACCCCCCTTCTTATTCTCTGCTAAAGGACAAGCCCTAAGTGTCCTGCCTCATTTTGGTGATTATATTTCAAAGGAATAATGGACGTGGCATTTATCTGGAAGCACTGATGGGCCACTTATTTTTAAGTAAATAATATAATGATATCTCTTACAAACTACTTGGGTTTCATCTCTTGCCACCAAGAAGAGAAATATGATCAAGTATCTTTTGACTTTTTAAATTGCCATTTACCTGAACTGGTTCCTACCAAGTGGTTAATTGAGAGGAGTGGCAGTCTAGACCACAGATTTGCTGTTTTTTTCTGTTCCTTTTCTCTTCCCACCCCCCCCACCCCAACCTTCTCCAGTGTAGATGTGTCTGTGCTTAAAGCTGTATTATAATGTATTTTTTTCCTACGGCCAAATACTTTCTTAAAATGATACATATATCCCTTACACTAAAAAGTATGGCTTGCTTAGTTCCTGTTTTCTTGATAAATAATACTTAGTCCTAATAGTGACAGTGGCAGCCTTACAAGAATTTCAAAAAGAGGATTTAAGTAAATTCCCTACTCTACGCATCTTGAAGAATATCTAGATGTAGGATGAGCGAAGCTTTCTCACCATAACTTTTTAACAGAAACTAGTGATTATATGGAACTGGTATTTTTTTTCAGTGCATATAAACTATGTTACTTGCCATAGGTTTATAGAATAGGATGTGTGGGCAGGCTTGTATGAAGCTGTTTTCTTTCATCTTAGTCAACATGCTTATAATTTGGTGACCTGCCAATGGATTAGGGGTGGGGCCTTGCATTATGGCTTTATAGGGCAATTGGCTAGATTTTTCTAGCCCATGTGGATGACTGAAAGCGGACACAGCCCACAGCCTACTCAGCCATGTTTTTCTTATTTTAAAAATAGCTAAATTATACCCAGCAACTTTCCTCCTAGGTATTTAGCCAAAAAAAAAAAAAAAAGAAAGGAAGACACATATCTACATAAAACTTGTGCACAAATTTAATACCAACATTATTCATAGCAGCCAAAAAAGGAAAGTGATCCAAATGTTCATCAGCTGATGAATGTGCAAACAAAATGTGGTCCGTCCATACAATAGAATATTATTCAGCAATAAAGAGCAATGAGGTACATACTACAACATGGATATGCCTCAAAAACATGCTAAGTGATGGGGCCTGGGTGTCTCAGTCAGTTAAGAGTCTGACTTCGGATCAGGTCATGATCTCGCGGTTCATGATTTCAAGCCCCCCATCAGGCTCTGTGCTGACAGCTCAGAGCCTGGAGCCTGCCTCAGATTCGGTGTCTCCCTCTCACTCTGCCCCTCCCCACCCCACTCACGCTATGTCTCTCTTTCTTGAAAATAAACATTAAAAAATTAAAAAAAAAAACCCTCATGCTGTGAAAGAGGTCAGTCACATGACACCACAGTTCCATTTACACAAAATGTTCAGAATAGACAAATCTATACAGACAGTAGATTTGGCTGCCATGGCTGGGGGAGAAGGAGGTAAGGAGAAGAGGGGAATGACTATTAATAGGTATGGGGTTTCTTTTGGAGAGATAAAAATGCTTTAAAATTGGTTGTGGTAATGTTTGTACAACTCTGAGTACGTTGAGAACCACTGAACTGTACACTTTAAGAAGATTATTGGCAGGTATGAATTATATCTCAATAAAGCAGTTATGACAGTAATAGCTCAATTATAACTCTCTACTCAGTAAATGTGGGTTGGGAATAGTGACTTACTTCCAAAGAATACATTACAGAAGGTGTGGGGGGTGGGGAGGAAGAGTCATTTCACAGGGAGAAACCTGACAAGTAAGTAAGCCATGCAGTCAGGTTGATATGATATGTTGAGAACGCCACTTTGCCTTGGTCTTCCTCCCCCAAACCCATAAATCTGAATAAAGTATAGGCTTTAATAATAATATAGTCTTTAATAATAATAGATCCATATTGGTCCACTAGTTGTGACAACGTTACCATACTAATGTAATATGTAAATAACATAGGAAACTGGAGGCATAATAATAGTGCCTACCTCACTGGTTTCGGGGATTTAAATGATTTAAGCCATTTTATATATAATGTTTGAACAGTACCTGACAAATGGTAAGTACTCGATAAGTACTCAATAAGTGCTAGCTATTGTTACTACTATATTACCCTGCTTTCTTTCTGGTATTTTATTTCAAAATGAGGCAGTGATTAAGAAAAAGTCTACCTAGGGGCGCCTGGGTGGCTCAGTCAGTTAAGCATCCAACTTTGGCTCAGGTCATGATCTTGGGGTTGTGGGTTCGAGCCCCACGTTGGGCTCTGTGCTGACAGCTAGGTCAGAGCCTGGAGCCTGTCTTCGGATTGTGTCTCCCTTTCTCTCTGCCCCTCCCCCGCTTGTGCTCTCTCTCTCTCTCTCTCTCTCTCTCTCTCTCTCTCTCTCCCCCCTCTCTCTCTCTTTCTCTCTCTCTCAAAAATAAATAAACATTTAAAAAAATAAAGAAAAAAGAAAAATGTCTACCTAGTGTAACTACAAGCCTGACTGTTTTTCTAAGAGGTTCAGAAATGCTGCCCTTTTCCAAAGTTTATGAAGTAAATGAGTGCTTGTTTCAGAAGGAGGTGATAAAGAATTGAATATGCAGGTGCTTTCTTCTTTTTAAACCTCTACTTTTTATATGAAAGGGAAGGAAGTAAAAGAAGATATGTACCCAAGGGGGAAAATACAAAGTCAATACATTATTTTGAATTCAGAATTAGTGGGGGGACAAATAAATGAGAAGTGTAGCATTTCCTCCCATGGAATCTCACGCACAGAACAAGTAAATGGCAAACTTAATTTTAATTATAATTTTTTCACTGTTACTCACCTTTATCTTGTGACCATCTTTAGGGGCAGTAAAACTCAGTGGGAAATTGCACAAAGAACTCTAAATACAACTCGTACCCTAACGAAAACCACCTGGCTACAAATATTACATACATATAAAAGATCAGTCATAAAATACTGAATGCCCAGATGAACAACAGATAAACCATAAATGCTTTTTTAGCATACATATATCTCAAATATTGCATAAGAATAGTTCTACTAGACAATTATTCCTCGTTTATCTGAAATTTATATTTAACTAAGTGTCTTGTATTTTTTTTTTTATTCTTTTTACAAATAGTTTATTGTCAAAGTAGTTTCCATATAACACCCAGTGCTCATCCCCACAAGTGTCCTCCTCCATGCCCATCCCCCCTCCCCCCCACATCCATCAGTCCTCAGTTTTTGTCAGCATTCAAGAGTCTCTCATGGTTTGCCTCCCTCCTCTCCCCCACCATTTCCCCCCTTCTTCTCCCCCTTGTTCCTCACTTAAGTTCCTCTTAATCCTCCTATACGTGCAAACATATGATATTTGTCCTTCTCTGCCTGACTTAAACCACATCTTCTTGATCCATTCGTCCACTGATGGACACTTAGGCTCTTTCCATGTTTTAGCTATTGTTGAGAGTGCTCCTATGAACATTGGGGTACATGTGCTCCTATGCATCAGCATTTCTGTATCCCTTGGGTAAATTCCTAGCAGTGCTATTGCTGGATCCTAGGGGAGTTCTATTGTTATTTTCTTAAGGAACCTCCACATTGTTTTCCAGAGGGGCTGTACCAGTTTACATTCCCACCATCAGTGTAGGAGGGTGCCCGTTTCCCCACATCCTTGTCAGCATCTAGAGTTCTCTGATTGGCTCGTTTTAGCCACTCTGACTGGCGTGAGGTGGTATCTCAGTGTGGTTTTGATTTGTATTTCCCTGATGAGGAGGGATGCTGAGCATCGTTTCATGTGTCTGTTGGCCATCTGGATGTCCTCTTCGGAGAAGTGTCTGTTCATATCTTCTGCCCATTTCTTCACTGGGTTGTTTGTTTTTCGGGTGTGGAGTTTGGTGAGTTCCTTATAGATTCTGGATATTAACCCTTTATCTGATATGTCATTTGCAACTATCTTTTCCCATTCCGTTGGTTGCCTATTAGTTTTGTGGGTTGTTTCCTTTGCTGTGCAGAAGCTTTTAATCTTGATGAGGTCCCAATCGTTTATTTTTGCTCTTGATTCCTTTGCTTTGGGGGATGTGTCAAGTAAGAGGCTGCTGCGGTGGAGGTCAAAGAGGTTGTTTCCTGCTTTCTCCTCTAGGGTGTTGATGGTTTCCTGTCTCACATTCAGGTCCTTTATCCATTTTGAGTTTATTTTTGTGTATGGTGTGAGAAATTGATCTAGTTTCATTCTTCTGCATGTTGCTGTCCAGTTCTCCCAACACCATCTGTTAAAAAGGCTGTCTGTTTTCCATTGGATATTCTTTCCTGCTTTGTCAAATATCAGTTGGCTGTATACTTTTGGGTCCACTTCTGAGTTCTCAATTCTGTTCCATTGGTCTGTGTGTCTGTTTTTGTGCCAATACCATACTGTCTTGATGATGACAGCTTTGTAATAGAGGCTAAAGTCTGGGATGGTGATACCTCCTGTTTTGGTTTTATTTTTCAGTATTACTTTGGCTATTCGGGGTCTTTTGTGGTTCCATACAAATTTTAGGATAGTTTGTTGTTCTAGTTTTGAGAAGTATGCTGGTGCAATTTTGATTGGAATTGCATTGAATGTATAGATAGCTTTGGGTAGTAATGACATCTTAACTATATTTATTTTCCCTATCCATGAGCATGGAATGTTTTTCCATTTCTTTGTGTCTTCTTCAATTTCCTTCATATGTTTTCTATAGTTTTCATCATACAGATCTCTTGTATCCTTGGTTAGGTTTATTCCTAGGTATTTTATGGTTTTTTGTGCAATTGTGAATGGAATCAGTTTCTTGATTTCTCTTTCTGTTGCTTCATTGTTGGTGTATAAAAATGCAAGTGTCTTGTATTTTTATTTGCTAATTCTAGCAACTCTTCCCAAGGGTAAGTATGCTTTTCAATGTTTATGATGTTTTCTTTCTAAAATTATCATAAGAAACTTTAAAAAATTAACAGCAGCCCCTCTGCATATCTCGTACATTTTCTAAGCAGCAATTCTGTAAGCTGTAGTTAAGGATGCTTTCTTTCTAAGTCACTGACTCATAGGCAAAGAAAATTAGAAGTTACAGCAATTCTGTCTTTAAAGAAATACAAAGTTATCATATCGCCAGCTCTCTCATCTAAATTCAAGAAAGAAAATGGAAAAAACATGAATAAATAAAAGAGAAACAGAGAGAAGAGCGAAACAGAGAGAAGAGCAAACATAGAGACAGAGGGGAGCCTGCAGAGGAACCTAGAAAAAGACCAAGACAAAATGCAAAGGTGGGAAAAGGGGAGGGAGAAGGCATCCTAGCTCTGAGGCGTGTCAGGGGAGCTATAGGCTCATGGAGGCTATGGGCTTCAGTGGGTAGTGGTCACCACAGCCTGACTGATGTCCCCCCAGGGTCCAGATGCATGTTCTCTGACGAGGGGATGTGAATGTATCCTACCTATACGGCTGCAAGGAATCCTCTGATTTCAGCTAAGATGAGACCTTTGGATGTGAAGATAGGAAGGAAGGAAAGCAGTGGGGAAGGAAAGGGGAGAGAAGCAGAGGGAAGGAGGTAGAGGTGCCCCAGCTTTCTTTTTACCTTATGCAATGTTTTATCTATCTCAACAAAAGAGAGACTTTTTTCTTTCTAAAAAATGGGTAATCTCAAGTTTGCCTTGGAAATTAAATGTCTTTGTCTCTGCCTCTCTCTCTTTCTCTCTCTCTCTCTCTCACACACACACACACACACATACACACACGAACACTACATGATTACACTACATGTTTGACCGTGACTCAGTTCATTTACATTTTCAGCATCCTTGAACCTGGCCAAATGGCAAAGGTGAGGAAGAACTGAGTCACCAAAGATAAAGTGTAATTCAAGTAATCCATCTTAAAGATTTAGTTGTACATTAAATTGTTACCAGACCTAAAGAGTAGGACTTTGAGGAAAGATTTTGAGCTGTTATATTTTGGATCATAAAAAAAAAAGAAAAAAGAAAAATGATATAATAGCATTTTACTACTGAGGATGAGGAAATTAACTTCTATTGTGTGTTCCTTTTTTAAAGCACACAGCTATGCACATTTTAGAGAAAACTTTCCTTATGTATCATCAGAATAAAATATAAATGTGGTCCTGGTCAAAATGTGGACATATCAAAACTCTTTTCTTACATGTGTCCCAGTTGTCTGGAGAGAAAATGCCTAAAATCAAGAGGCAAAGATGGCAAGAGTAGTGTTTGGGGTTGTTTAATTTAGAAGGAAGGCTGGATAATAGCCAATAAATTTCTTGGCTTTAAATAAGACCCTGGTGACATGTTTCATTTTGATTTCTGAGATTAATTAATTATGGGAAAAATCTTAAGATTTATTTAAAGGGTCACATGGGAAAAGTCATCCACCAGTTAAAGGGGTTTGGTCTGAGATTGAAGAGTTCCAAGATAGGATGACTGGCATGTGGAAAATTACCAAGAAACAAGTAATGGCCACTGTTCTTGTTTTCCAAATTAGAAAGGAGAAATACTTTTTGATACCACTATAGAGATCGTTAGAACCTTTACAATCTTTCTTGGTAAACAACTTGGGGTACAGCAAGCCCAGGAAACATTTCTGAATTTTCAGTGTTGTATCTCCAGCATCGAATACAATGCTTGGTGTGTGCGTGTGTGTGTGTGTGTGTGTGTGTGTGTGTGTGTGTATTATATATACATATATAATAATATATATAAAAAAAACAATAGATTATATTACCAAACCCCTTAAGTGGTTTTGCAATTCAAGAGCAGCTTCAATCTCTGATAAATGGATAAACTGGAAGATTAACAAAAAGGTCCAATGAAGAAATAAATACAGATCACTTTACTGGTTTGGAACTGTTTTGTCAATTTAGCTTTCTTAAGCATTTGCTAAGATTACTGCAAAAAAAACCAAAACTGAAAACAAAAACAAAAACAAAAAAACTCCAAAAATGAGTGCAACCAAAACATGGGGCTTTAAAGAAATCGACAATACCTTAGTTCAAGTTAAAAATGCAAAGATGAAGATTTAATTTTGGTCTGTCTTCTATCTATGTCTAAGAACATTTTCGCATGCTTTATTTGTTTTTCAATTTTTGTTGTAAACTACAGAATATGCAAGAGAGATTTTTCTCCCATGAAATGCACCCAAAGCCCAAACACACGCACACACAGTTTTTTAAGGGAAAATATAAGACACGAGCAAAAGATCTGGTCCAGAGAGCTAAGTTTTAGCTCATCTTCTCCTGAGTCACATCTCCTGGTTAGTCTGAGGTTTTCTGCAAAGTTAATAAAAATAATGGCAATGTCTCATGTATGATCACAAACTCATTCTTCTTTCTCAACTTCCCTCTTCATCTCGTGCCTCTCCTCTGTCAGAATTTTTTACAACTTCTGATTATTTCCTAAAAGTTGTACTAATGGTTTGTTCCAAAAAGTTATGTTAATAGTTTGTTCCATTTATTAATTACTACTTTCGCTGCAAACAATTTTTAGCCATGATTTAATTCTTTTTTTTTCTACCAGATGTCCCTTGCCTAATCTGCCTGTAACTACAGATTTTGCAGCTTTCCACATACATTGCTTCATATTTTCCAAGGAAAAAGATTACTTTTTTTTAGAAATGCCATTATGTGAATATTACTCTTCTTGCACAAAATTCTGAGGAAGCTTAATTCATCGCTATCAAGGCCATCAGTTTAGGTGAACAAAGCCTCAAATACGTGTGTCTTCTGATTGGCACAAGTAATAAGTTTTGAGGGAAATAATTAATCAAATAATTCTCAAAAATTACAGAGTAAATAGCTGTAGTTTAATTAAAAATCATCAAGTATTCAGTTAAAGCAAAGCACTAAGTTATCTTCTATAATAACCACTCTTCCACTTAAAACTGTTCCGTGTAATAAAACTCAGAAAAATCCCTTTGTGCTACTAATTACTATCCCACGATTTTTGTCATATTCATGCCAAGAGTAAAACTTTCACTTTTGTGCATAGTACTAAGTGGAAAGTGGGCTTGAATTCTTTTTCCTAATTTAGGAAGACTATTTATTCAGTAGCTGTATTTTTTTGGCGCTGCATCGGGATACAGGTGCAGTTCCTTTCTAGATTTCACATTGTCTGGAATGTTCCATGTTTTGATCCAAAATATACTTTATGTTCCACAAATGAGAGGAAGAGCTTAGAGGCCGGGATTCTTTTACAAAAGTAATTTTTTTATTCCTTCAAAAAAGTCAGTGTTTTACATATTTTATTCACACTTTCATGATCAATGGGAAACCCTTCCCCATATTTTACTATTTTTCTCACCATAAAAAAAAAAACACACGAGTTTCTGAAAAATTCAGAAAATATCAAGAAGAAGAAGAAAAATCCCTAGTATTCTATAAGGCTTTTTAACAATTTGGAGTGTTTTCTTCAGGTTATTAGTAGATTTTACATTTTTCCGGAGGTTTTGCATCTGCTTTTTAAATAATATATTGTACGCCCGCCATTTTTTATCGTGAGTTGGAAAGCCAATTTGGTTGACTGCTATTTCTCCTCAAAAACAGTCCAAGATTTGATGATATGAAATTGGGTGTGGGAGGGGGAATTCAGAAATAAAAATATCTGCTGGGGCATAACAGAGAGAAGAGTATCAAAGGGAGTCAGCATGAAGACAATTTGTGCAAATTGGCGATGCTCAAAATGTACCACACAAAGCTTAAATTGCTTTGAATTTTTATAGCTTATTGAAGTTAGTAAAATCAGTTTCACCTAATTAACCTTTCTAAATCTTTTCCAGTATTTTTTAGTCTGAAAGGTTAATTATGGGGTTACAAGTGTTCAAAAGTATTAGAGTGTAAGAAATGTTTACTGGGGGGCGCCTCGGTGGCTCAGCCGGTTGAGCATCTGAATTCGGCTGGGGTCACGACCTCAGGGTTCCGAGTTCAAGCCCATGTGGGGCTCTGTGCTGACAGCTCGGAGCCTGGAGCCTGCTTCAGATTCTGTGTCTCTTTCTCTCTCTGCCCCCTCCCCCGCTCGCACTCTGTCGCTCTCTGTCTGACTCTCTCTCAAAAAATAAATAAACATTAAAAAAATGTTTACTGGTATCAGTATTTTAGGTTTAACTAATGAGTAATAACTCTTAAGTAGTCTCCAAACACCTTTTGGCTTGAATAAAATCATGGCAAATAAACTCTTTCCCTCAAAATACAGTAACAAAGTAATAGTAATCAAGGCCTGAGATATTATAAAAGTATTACCCTTTATCATATGATGCAGTTAGGGTCTCTAAGCCATTGTGTGCCAATATTTAATTAATCATTTCTGAAGACAAACATTTACTTTCTTTTCAAAATTAAACAAAGAAACATGAAGCCTTATTTAAGATTTAGATTGGGTGACATTACAGAATCTCAGGTTTGCTCCTTTTTTCTAAGCAGTACTCATTTTGGATGGGTGCTGAGCTAACATTTTTTGACTCCCGCTGCCAAGCAAAATCATAGGTTTTGTTTGGTTTTGTTTTTGACAATCAATACCCTGACTGATGATGGCCCGGGTGAGTAAACTTAGAAATTGTCTTCGCAATTTTCAATTACATTTATCAAAATGACAGCACATGTCACCCTTTGCTCTTTCTGTCCACTGGACATTAGCTAATTCTTTAAACTGGGAATTTTTTGCAAGGATCTAGAAAAAGAGCGAAGGGGATATGTGCTGCCAGATATAATGGAATACACTGTAATCATATTTTTGTAAGTAACTTGTAGATATGTGCTGCAATTTCCTAATAACTATTACTTGATTTCTCCAGCAGTTCACTCAGAAATTACATTCTCTCCCACAATACAAAAAAGTAATGTCACAAAGGTGAATTCTAAGATACATATTGACAATAAAGGGCCGTAAGCACACAGTGGGCAAAAGTTCTAGCAAACTTGAAAAATATTTAACTGAACAATAATGGAGCAATGCCAAATGCTAAAAGTCACCAAAGATAATTTTAATTGTTGTAGATATAATGGTGCTCAATGACAGCTGTTTTGGAACAAAAAGGTTATTTCCTGCAAATTTCAGTAAGTTTTCTCCTAAAATAAACTCTCATTGATTGTTAAAATTACCAATTGTCCTTAATGGCAAATGGACACCAGCGCTGGCTAATGACTTTGAATACGGAGTCATTCCTACATGTTGATTTGTAAACACTATCTGGAGGAGAAATTAAAAAGAAATAACGTAGTCCAGTGTTATTTCTCCCTATGGAGATATTACAAGGCTCTTATGTAAGAGAAGTAGTTGAAAAAAATATCTCAAGCAAAAAGTACTTACGAACTGAATGTTGCAACTTTCCCAGTAAACACAGCTTCCTCTCTCCTTTCCCCTCTCTTTTTTTGGAAATGACAAGAATAAGCTTTTTTTAAAGCTAAAATTTGTTAAATTACACATTTAAAAACTTAGTTATTTAACAAAAGAGACACAACTTCTTAGCAAATGCAAATATATTTTTTGTGTTGGCCTAATAACACTAGAATAAACTATGTTAGATGCTGTGTTTATTTATATATTAAGAGTCTATTTTTAACTGTATTTTGACCCGAGGTTATAATTTTATACATTACGCATAAAGCTCCAATGTTATTTCTTGACTTTATAAGTTTTTAAAATTTGACAGCTACTTGAGTTAAAGTAACGTGGGGACATACAAAGATAAGGAGGGAATGTTTCTTTTTCTTGAATCTAGAGACATGGTCATTTAATTCATTTACTATTAATTCATTATATTGTTTCAACTGTTTTCTAATTAAGAAAAATAATGTGTGTTCATAATTTTTAAAGTTAAAAAGTTCTGAAAAAGGTAAAGAATAAGAATCACCTTGAATACATCCCACCACCCAGAAATAGCCACTGTTAAGACACAAACTTACTTTTTCCTTGGTGTTTGTCTATTCATGCATGCATATAAATATATTTTAAAGCAAGATGTGGATAGCAACTTGTTTTTTAAAAAGATTTTAGTTATCAGTTTAACAATGATAAGAAAAGAACTAAAATTTATAGGAAGAACTCTCACTGTCCTTTAATATTTGAGACTTTTTATTTTATCTTACTCTTATTTCCGCCTGTGGGATCCACGGCACCCAATTACATATGCTCTCGAGGTGGCATTCCAGTATTTTTCACTTAAGTCTTCCTTTTAAAGAACACTTGGGCTTTGGCAAAATATTTATGTAAGGCATTTCGTATATCAAAACAATGCATTAAATCTATGTTTTTAAAAGATTAAAAAGGTGAGAGAAAATTTCTATGAGGCTTAGTCTTCTCAAACAAGAAATTAAACATGGAAGTAATTTAACATAATTGCTAGTGTTTGCCAATCAAAAGTTTTAGGACTTAATTGTTTTCTTTCACTCTCTTTTGTAGGATACATTTAAAAATTTACCCTGTAGTAATAGTACACTGACTTTAAAAAGGATAGAACTGTGTGTTCTGACATGAAAAGACCTTAGTAAGTGAAAGATTCGCGGAACAATACATTTTAAATAATTTATGTTGAACAGCTGTGAAAGCTCATGTGCTAAACTACATACATCCTTCCATCCATAAGAAAATGCATAGAGAAGAAATTAGCAAGAAACGCCTCAGTCCGGGAAGGGAAGTGGAAGTGAGGAGGTAGTAAGGGGGAACTTTTATAATGTATTCTAGATATTTCTGTATTCCTTTCAACAAAAATAAATTCTTGCATTATGGGTATAATTATTTTTAAAGGAAAGAAGTTAAGGTGATCCAACCCCATATTACCTTTTGTATTGGCCCCTTACTACTCTGAATTCTAGTCATTTCTGTAACCATCTAATCTCTTCTAAGAAAATTAAAATCTCCTAAAGAAGCCATATGCATTGTACTTTGCATTTCCCCCCATAGCCCTGGCATTAGTGCCTTGGCACACTGGGTCCTAGTATGTCTGTCTTCAATGTATGAAATCATGAACTAGAGTACGATTTAGATGTCGCACCATCAAAGCTGCAAAACGATTATCTTTTGGAGAGGAATGTACAAAGAGCTCTGGTTAAGGATTTCATTATAAATCCTTCATAACCAAGAAACATTGGATTGCATTGTCCTTTCTACTGTAATTACTAGAAGCTCAATTTAAGTAAAGTTTATCCACATTTGCATGCATTAAAAAATAAGATCTGAAAGACCTGAAAGCAATCATTTCTAGGACCACAGAAGGCCCAGCTAAGAGGTTGGCAATGGGCACTTTTTTTTTTCCTGCTGCAAAAGAACCCTGGGCACTCCATCGGTGCACAGTAACTGATGGAAAGAAAGAGGGCATTCGATTTTATAACATGAACAGACGAAAGAAAAGTAAAAAGGGAGCCTATCCCTGGCTGTTAATATTTGCCTTGAACTAGATAGATATGATCTAGTTTTATGGCAAGTACAGTGGTGAATTGTATTAAGTAAGGAATTCGGTCTACTTTATCATGAATTATACTAACTATATTAATGGATGCCAAAATGAGAAAAGATGGGATGGACATTTATTATAGGTGTTTTCTTTCATAAAATGTACTTATCCAGTACCAAATAGCTTCAGTTACTCAAACTGACGTCTTCTTTCCAGATGTATTTGGATCTAGCCACAAGAACCAGAAATATGGCTAAAAATGCATCAACCTCTTAATTCTTGATCCTTCTCTTTCTTTCTCTTCACTGACTCTTTCTTAGCTTAAAATCATGTGCAGACCTCTCTCTTCTTAAACACAAAAATAAAAACCAAAGGCCATAAACCCTCCTTATTTAGACTCAGTGTCCCCTTTGTAAAATCTATGTTCCTTATTTCACTGGTCAATGTTTCTAAAAAGACATCTACAGATATTATCTCCTTTCTCGCCACAGCTGGTAACCAGAAATGACTAAGAGACTGGACGCAGGAGTAGGTAGGGCCGAGTTATCTTTGATCTGTTGCGTAGAAGTTGTATGACTCTGGTCAAGGCCTCTCTTGGTCTCAGTTTCCTCAGGTATCATATGAAGATAACAGTAATAATAATATTGACTTCCCTCAGAAGGCTGAGGTAAAGACTAAATAGCATGACATTTACAATCCTTAAGACATGGTAGGTGGCTCAATAAATATTTCTGACTGATTTGGCTTCTGCCTCTCTCTTGTCTTTCACCTGTTACCAGGCTTCCCATAACTGACTTCTCTGTGCCACCTGAGAGGATTGTTTTCTTCTCCTTTGACTTTCATTGTACCAAGCTGTTCTCATTTCCCTTTTTTCTATTTTGCTGGCTGTTCCTTACGGGATTCCACCCACCCCTTCCAAGCTCATCTTCCCCAGAGATTTCTCCTCGGCCTCCTCACCTTCTTGTTCTCCCTGGCGATCTCATTCACATCAGTGAGTTCGGTTGCTGAGAGAGCAATGACAACTCCATGTTATATTTCCATCCCAGACCCTTTTCCAAAGTTACAGGTGTAGGTCTCCAGTTGTGTATGGACAACTTTACTCGGACGTCCCTCACAAACACTCGAAACTCAACATGTCTCAGCCTGACCACTGATTGCTTAAGGCGGAAACCTGAGTGCGAGCTTAGACTTATGGTCCCTAGTGCACATGTTTTGTAGAGTGCTTTGTTTTTACATTTTTTCCAAAGGCCTTGGATCCTACCTCCTATTTTTGTATGGCTAGATTGTACTCATCCTTTAAGATTAAGCTCAGGCATTCCATGGGAAGCCTTCCCATTAACCACCCACCCCCCAAACTGAATTAGATTTCTCCCCTTTCTGGTACTCCATGACACCATGTAACACCCCTTCCATAGCACTTACCATACTGTATTTACTGTATTCTAGCGTTTTGTTTTTTTTTTTTTTTTAATTTCTAAACTTGTCTGCCTCTTCTACAGGACTGTGAGCTCCCTAAAAGCAGGGTTTTTGCCTTTCAGCCTAACACAGCGTATGGCAAAAAGGATGTGCTTCATAGGTCAGCTTTGAAAGTCAGCTACATTAGTCCACTGTTCTCGAAGGAGCCCTACTGCTAGCCTGGAATTTAGGAACGTGATGGAGAGGCCCTCACTGGCATTACAAACAATTCACAAATAGTGAATCTAGTCCTACATAAGTAAGAGTTAACTGTACACTAGAGTTCAAGGGAGCCTTGCCAAGCCAATAAATTACTTGGTGTTTACTGAATACCAACTGTTTTCTCCACATACTGAATATGTTTACTATTTCCATGGCTCACATTTCTTACTAAGAGTAATTGGAATTACAGCTTTTTTTTTTCCATGAGAAGGAAGAGATTCCTTTGGTAAGATATCATCCTAAATGATGGCCCTTAAATACTTGAAAAAGCATTTCTTCCCTCTCTTTATTAGGACTTAGACTCTCTAATTCACGTGATAGAGAACAACATTAAAAATCTGGCCTTATAGTTTGAGTTCTAATACAACTTTCAGCTGCGTGTAAGAAGTGCTTCTGCAAGACTGGGAACCAGGATGAGAATTTTGCATATTTGAAATTTTCCATTTTTTATAAGAAAAATAGGTTTATGTAAAATTTGAGTAGTACAAATAAATCTTAAAATATCACCTGGGATATGTCTTAAATCTATATTCACAAGTTCAACCATGTGGTTCTAATTACTCTAGGAATCCCGGATTCCACCTTTCTAGGATTAGAAACAAACAAATAGACAAAACCAAACACAAAACACTAAGTGTTTGATTTGCAGCCAGATTTGAAACAAGTGGTTATTGATTCGTATGTGGAAACACTTTTGAGTAATCCTGAAAGTTAGCAGTAAATACTTCCTTCATAAACAAATAAACAAACTGAAAACATAACCACACACACACACACACACACATACACACACACACACACACACAAATCACTGGAGAAAATCTGCAGCTTAAAACACTGCAAATACTTAACATTAAAACAATTGTTAATTTGCCAGAATTCTGGGATTTCTCTTAGAAGTAGTCATTAATTATATCACATTTTTTACATCAGATAGTTTCCCTTCTTTCTCTGAAGATGGAAGGACCTACTAAATCTATGCCTATTAATCGCTCTTGATCAATTGTGTTTGCTCTTGATTCATTTCCAAATATTTGTTGAGTACCTACTATGCACCAGGCATATAAGCCCTTTGTATATAAAGTACCATGATTTAGGGATTCTTCCTGTTTGGAATACAGTGTGATTTTCAACATAATAGTAATTCAAGAAATGTGTGTTGACTCACTGATTAAATTTAGTGTAAAGAATACTATTACTTGAGCTCTTTTGAAATGTATAAGAATGCTGTCAGAAAAGTTGCATTGTTAGAACAAGTAAGTTTCAGGAAATCCCCTTGGTAGTGGTGGTACTTTAGTGAGATATAAAAACTATTGGAGGATCATAATGTAAAGTTGAACAATACACTGAATCTTTTTTAAACAACAACAACAAAAAAAGCAAATTTAAAGGAACTAACTGTATCACACACATTCAAACTAGAAATGTGCTTTTTGAGATAATCAGATAATTTTCAACCCAACTTGTAAAGAGAGGGCCAAAGGGAGTTCCATTCTGGAAAATAACCCATTATAGGATTATAGTAAAATGAAGCGCTTGACTTTTAATTCAAGATAGTAGACTAAGTACACATATTTACCAATCTTCACTACCCCAAAAGCCCATTAAAATGATTAAAGCCACTCCTAGTTCCTAACGCACTTCTGTGTGGATTAGAAAAAGTCAGCCCTTCTTTCCAGTAGAAAGAGCATATGGCTAGGGTTTTACACCCTCTTTGTCCACTTGGCTGGCCTCTTTGAGCTGTAGCCCTGGAATAACAGAATGACATGACAAGGTAGGTGGGTGAAGAAAGGAAAAGTAAAAACACACAGGAGTTCTTATTCAGCAAAGGAGGATATAAATATTTTTTTCTCAATGTTTTAAAAATGGACATATTCACATTTCATAAAATTCAGGCTTTTATACAAACAAGTTAGTGGATTTTAGTATATTTGATAAAGTCATGCAACTGTCTCCATTGTCTCATTCTAGAACATTTTGTCACCCACAAAAGGAAACGGTACCCATTAAAGATTATTCTTTATTTTTTCCTCTCCCATCTACTCTACCTTGTGTCAGTATGGATTTGCCTATTCTGAACATTTCATATAAATGGAATTATACAGTATAACTTTTTTGAGGCTCATATATGGTGTAACATGTATCAGTGCTTCATTCATTTTTACTGCTGAATAATGTTTCACCATATATACTACACATTCTGTTTATTCATCAGTTGGTGGACATTTGGATGGTTTCCACTTTTTTGGCCTCCTATGAATAACACTATTATGAACATTAGTATTCAAGTGGCTTGACTTTTTTTACAAGAAGCTTATATGACTCCCTTAATGTTTAAATAATTAGAAAGAGGAGCACCTGGGTGGCTCAGTCAGTTAAGCGTTTAACTTCAGCTCAGGTCATGATCTCACGGTTTGTGAAATTGAGCCCTATGTCTGGCTCTCTGCTGTCAGTGCAGAGACCGCTTGGGATCTTCTGTCCCCCTCTCTCTTTGCCCCTCCTCTACTCGCTATTTCTCTCTCTCAAAAATAAATAAACATTTTAAAAAATAAGTAGAAAGAAAAGGAAAAACAATCATTATTTACAAAAAGACCAAGGCTGCGATGTATTTTTCTTTACTATTTTGTTTTTATTTTTTCCATTTAGATGTAAATATCTTTTCATCCTGTGGTGGGGTTGAATTTGCCCATATATTGTAATTGTTACTGATCTTATGGTTTGTAAATGTTTGTTTTATCTGTTTCATATGACATTACATGCTTTAAGCGTGCGATAGATTAAAAATATGTTTTTTGAACATCTGGCTACAGTGGAGGATTAGAGTGAATTACTGAAGTTTTACTGAGAGAATAATGGGATAGTTACAGGAGGTTTAAAAAAGAAAAATACTTTGAGGAGGAAAAAATATCCATATATCCATGTTATAGGGGTAGGAAGAGACGCTACAAAGATATAAATGTCAATAAAGTATTACTTAAAGCACACTCATCCCCTTCACTCCCTCCCCAATCTCTTCCCAAGAGTGTACAAAAGTTTCTAAGCATATACAGTTAACCTTTCTAAACATATACAGTTAACCCCTTAAACTATGCACACAGATTTTTCTTTGATCAATACAGTATAGTTACCATAAATATATTTTCTCTTCCTTATGATGTTCTGTTTTTTTAAGTTTATTTATTTACTTTGAAAGAGAGAGAGAGCACATATGCAAGTAAGTGGGGGAGGGGCACAGAGAGAGAGAGGGAGACAGATTCCGAAGCAGGCTCCAGGCTCTGCACTGTCAGTGAGAGCCCTACGTGGGGCTTGATTCCATGAACCATGAGATCATGACCCGAGTCAAAGTCGGATGTTTAACCGACTGAGACACCCAGGCACCCTTCCTTATGATTTTCTTAACAACATTTTCTTTTCTCTAGGTTATTTTATTGTAAGAATACAGTGTATGATACATCAAACATACAAAATATGTGTTCATTGACTGTTTATGTTACTGGTAAGGCTTCGGGTCAACAGTAAGCTATTAGTAAGGGGGTCACTGTTATAAGCAGATTTTCAAGTGCACGGGGGGCCTCTAACCAGCACATTGTTAAAAGTCAACTGTAAATGCAATTCATAACCAGGTTACTCAAATATTTAAAATGCATTTGTTTGCAATGCAAAACAGAAAGTCTACCCTGTGCCAGACTGTCGCCCCCAGAAAGGTGTCACCCCCAAATGTCATGTCTTAGATGTATGAAAAATGTTCCTTTAGGTGCCAGGAGGTTAAGAAATAGGCATGTAGGTGCCGGAGAACCTCTTATGTAAAAGGGGACAAGGGCAATTACATTACTGAAAAATCACAGTGGGAAGAGAATATCTAAAATAATAAGGAAGCACAGAGATCTGGAGTCCCAGGCTCAAACTTCCAGGTCAGTCCGGAAGCTCTGTTCAGAACAGAAATTGTGTATCAATAGTAGCTGTTCAGTGTATCAAAAGCAAGGGTGCTACATGAGTTCAAAAGTTCAAAACAAAATTATGTTCACAAAACCAGTAAGGCAGGTAGCTGCCTATGACAAACTCAAATCAGTAGCCAGAGCCCGGGGATTTACATATTAACCTATTTTGTAGGCATAAATTACAAAAAGACAACCTCTAAAGGTGATTGAATCTATGACATGATTACTGTTAACAATAATAAAGATTTATGGAGTGCCTACCACTTGTCACGTTAAGCGTAATATAAGCTAGGGCTACAACAGTGAATAAATAATTCCTACCTTAGGGACAAATCTCCATATCTTCCTCTTAAGTTTGCTGTGAATCTAAAGCTGCTCTAAAATAATAAAGTCTTTGGGGTGCCCGGGTGGCTCAGTCAGTTGGGCATCCGACTTCAGCTCAGGTCATGATCTCATGGTTTGTGGGTTTGAGCCCTGTGTCGGGCTCTGTGCTGACAGCCAGCTCAGAGCCTGGAGCTGCTTCAGATTCTGTGTCTCCCTCTCTCTCTGACCCTCCCTGCTTACTCTGTCTCTCTCTCTCGGAAATAAGTAAAACATTAAAAAAAGTTTTTTTAAATAATAATAAAATAAAATAATAAAGTCTTTAAAAAAATCCCTGCCTTCATGGAGTTTACATTCTAGCGCAGGGAGACAACCAATAAACACAAGTTTAAAAACATAATTTTGGGTGATATGAAGAAAAATACAACTGTTTAAGAGAATAAAGAATTGCAGTGATGAAAAGAACCTTGAGGAGGTGACATTTGCATTATTTACTGACTAGTAGGCATGGTTTTGCAAATTAAACAGCCAGCAATCAATCATTCGACAGACATGTGTAGCCCACTTGCTTGATTTCAGGCATTCAGTCCAGTAGGTCCTCGGCATAAAAAAATAAAAAGTCAATAAACCATGGCTTTTGTGTCAAGGCACGTACATCTTAGTACAAGAAGACAGACACTTCACCAACAAGCTATACGGAAATATGTATAGGACCAGAAGACTGAACTATGTGCACAGGATCAAACAGACGCACAGAGGAGCATAATTACTCCCAGTGATGTCTTCCACAAAGGAAGATTAAGGTCTTTGCCGTTTCTAATCTGAGCACACAACACTCATCTGTACAGCTCACACAAGGGGTAGAAGAACGCAAAGAGGGCTGCCAGTGGCTCAACGTGACCACCCCCCAGGCCTCTGCTGACCTAGGCCCCACCCAGCGGCCCCAAAGCTTAGGGAAGCAATATCTGCTGAAATCTGTTCTTGGCACAGGTATACAAGGGTTGCTTTGCTTTTGTGTTTTCATTCGATGGTGCTGTTGTTGTTGTTGTTGTTGTTAGCAACTGAAACTACCATAACTGCCTTTCCCCAGGTCCATGTTCCTTGCCCGTTTCTCAGCCTGAACATATTTATGCCCTTGGGAACTCTAGAACTCTGAAGCATGCAGGCAATGGTGCTCTCAGCAAGAAACATGTTTATAATTCACTGATAATAGAGCTGAAAGAATTTCAGTAGAGAAACTTTTCTGATAATCCCAAATCTCCCAGAGTAAATAACTTGAACCAGTTTTTATTTATTTATTTATTTGAGAGAGAGCAACAGCATGAGTGGGAGAGGGGCGAGACAGGAAGAGAGAATCCCAAGCGGCCTCCATGCTGCCAGTGCAGAGCCCGATGTGGGGCTCATACTCACGGAACCAGGAGATCATGACCTGACCAAAACCAAGAATTGGACACTTAATCAACGGAGACACCCAGGTACCCCTATTTATTTATTTATTTATTTTGAGAGAGAGAGAGAGAGAGAGAGAGAGAGAGAGAGAGAGCATGCACACAGGAAGAAGCAGGGGTGGGGCAGAGAGAGAGGAAGAGAACCCAAAGCTCCACGCCTACCTCAGAGCCTGACTTGGGATTCATCTCAAGATCATGACCTGAGCCAAAATCAAGTCGGAGGCTTAACTGACTGAGTCACTCAGGTACCCCTGAATCAACTTTTTTTTTTTTTATATTTTTATTTATTTCTAGGAGAGAGAGAGACAGCATGAGCAGGGGAGGGTCAGAGAGAGAGGGAGACACAGACTCAGAAACAGGCTCCAGGCTCTGAGCTGGCAGTCAGCACAGAGCCCGACGCGGGGCTCGAACCCACGAACCGCGAGATCATGACCTAAGCGAAAGTCGGACGCTTAACCGACTAAGCCACCCAGGCGCCCCATCTTTTAAGTAGAAGACTTAAGAACAATATTTTAAAACAGTTTGAAAGTTTTATGGTGAAATGTGTTTTGTGGATTTGCTACAGGATTATGTAAAGGAGAGGGAGGTGAGTGAGGGTACAGGTGAAACAAGATTTACCATAAACTGACACCGGATTATGAGTACAAGGGAGTCCATTTCCCATTCTGTCCACTTTTGTATATGTCTAACGCTTTCCATAATAACATAACAAGTGTTTGCTTTTTTTAGCCTTATATGACAAAGCCTACAAACTATAAAATCACACAGGTGTCACGGGAAAACCATTCTCATACAGAAATCTGGGGTTTATAGCTCTTTCAAAATCTACTCAGGGGGCACTTGGGTGGCTTAGTCGGTTAAGTCAGTTAAGTGTCCAACTTCGGCTCACAGTTCGTGAGTTCGAGCCCCGCAGTGGGTTCTGTCCTGACGCCTCAGAGCCTGGAGGCTGCTTCAGATTCTGTGTCTCCCTCTCTCTCTGCCCCTCCCCTAATCACACACTCTCTGTCAAGAAGAAACATTAAAAAAAAAATCTATTCATTATACTAGTGATTTGTTACATGCAAGAAAGGAAGGTAGCAGAGTGTCGATGCGGACTGATGACTATGATATATATATGAAAAAGTACTTCAAAAAGTATTTCCCAAAAATGTGTTAAAAATGCAATTTAGCATCCAAACTGTGCTTTAGTATATTAATGAGTGACTATCAGAAAGAACCTTCTCAGGGGTGCCTGGGAGGCTCAGTTAAGCGTCCAGCTTCAGATCAGGTCATGATCTCACGGTTTGTGAGTTCAAGCCCAACACTGGGCTCTCTCCTGTCAGCACAGAGCCTGCTTTTGATCCTCTCTCTCTTTCTCTCTCTCTGCCCCTCTCCCGCTCACACTCTCCCTCTCTCTCAAAAATCAAAATTAAAAAAATGAAAAAGAAATAATAAAATTAATTAATTAAAAAAAGAAAAACATTCTCAGTGCTTTCACCCAGTTGATAAACGACACTTACTGAGTTCCTACTAGGAGCCTGAATAGGCATTTTCTCAAGTCATCTTACTGGTGAGATTATGGGAGTATATATTTTCATTTTATGGATGAGGAGACCAAGCTTCAGGGAGAGTGAGTCCCTGCTCAAGGTCACAATGGGCAGAGATAAGGGTCTGGGCTCTTTCCATTCTACCACCGCTTACTTAAGACTCTTGAAAGGAAAAGACTAGTGAAAAGTAGGACAACTCTCTCATTCTGCAAGCTCTGCCGTTCCAGGGTGATTAGGAGTTCTCTTCTTCCTAACGTCTACTCACTCTGCTTCCTACCTCTTGATGTTTAGAGGCCAATCTGATATGCAAAGTAGGTCAATTTTTAGGGGAAAAGTAGAGAAAATCTGGTGAAGCAGGGTAAAAAGCTATCTTTTCTCTGAAAATCAAAGTATTTTTGAACCTTTAAAAAATGTTTTCAAATCATTAAAAACTTTAAAATTTAAGTAGCCTATGGGGCTCCTGGGTGGCTCAGTCGGTTGAACGTCTGACTTGACTCAGGTCATGATCTCACAGTTTGTGGGCTTGAGCCCCGCATCAGGCTCTGTGCTGACAGCTCAGAGACTGGAGCCTGCCTCGGATTCTGTGTCTCCCTCTCTCTCTGCCCCTCCCCTGCTCATGCTCTGTCTCTGTCTATTTCTCAATAATAAATAAATGTTTAAAAAATTTTTAAATAAATAAAATTTAAGTAGTCTAACCAAAACTATTGAAATTACCGAAAGAAATTTCCTTGGAATTAAATGTCATCATTAACTTCATAGATGTTTATAAAAAATAAAATAAGATATTTTCAAAAACAAATGAGTAAAAAAAAAAATAGGGAGTTATTTCATTCAATAGGAAAGAAAACAGTACTCTTGAAGAAATGGCTTTAAAAATAGTTCTTTCAATTCTTTTTAAAATGTTTTTATTTATTTAAAAAAATTTTTTAATGATTTATTTATTTCTGAGAGAGAGAGAGAGCGTAAGCAGGGGAGGGTCAGAGAGAGAGGGAGACACAGAGTCCGAAGCAGGCTCCAGGCTCTGAGCTGTCAGCACAGAGCCTGATGCAGGACTCAAACCCACAAACTGTGAGATCATGACCTGAGCCGAAGTCGGACGCTTCACTGACTGAGCCACCCAGGTGCCCCCCCCCTTTTTTTTCTAATGTTTTTAAAGTTTATTTATTTTTGTGAAAGAGATACAGAGACAGAGTGTGAGCGGGGAAGAGGAGGAGAGAGAGGGAGACACAGAATCTGAAGAAGGCTCCAGGCTCTGAACTGTCAGCACAGAGCCTGATGTGGAGCTTGAACTCACGGACTGTAAGATTGTGACCTGAACCGAGGTCAGATGCTTAACCGACCGAGCCACCCAGGCACCCCCTTCCAAATTACCTTTTTTAAAAAAAAGCTCTAGGTTTGGGGTACGAAGTAAAAGTAAAATACTGATTTGGTTATATTTTCTTATGTTTTTAAATTTGAATCAAAACATAGCTGTATATATTGTAACCTAGTTATTTGTTTATAATCAAGGTTAACACTTGCATTAAAATGTTCCAGATTTTTTCTTATTTATAGGCAACCACTCAGAAAAAGAAAGCTGACTTACACAGAGAGGCATAATGAAAAGATCAATCAGTTGGATGTCAGAAGAAATAGGCTACAGGGGCACCTGGGTGGCTCAGTCAGTTAAGCATCGGATTTCAGCTCAGGTCATGATCTCACGGTTCGTGGGTTCGAGCCACGTGTCCGGCTCTGTGCTGACTGCCAGCTCAGAGCCTGGAGCCTGTTTCAGATTCTATGTCTCCCTCTCTCTCTGACCTTCCCCTGCTCACTCACTCTCTCTCTCTCTCTCTCTCTCAGAAATATATAAAACATTAAAAATTTTTTTTTAAAAAGAAGAAACAGGTTACAAGTCTGGCTTTGGTACTTAAGATCTTTTAACAAACGGGCAAGTCATTTAGTGAGGGGCAAGATAACAGGTGACAGAATTAGGGAGGGGAAGAGAAAAGGAACTTCATCAAATTCAAAGTAAAATTGGGAGGTTGCAGGTAAAATGTTATAAGAAGATCTAAAAATCATGCATGGGAATGTAATAGAGTCATTCAAAATTGGGTGTATTTGTGGAAGTGGTGTGCGTGTGTGTGTGTGTGTGTGCGCGCGTTTGTGTGTGTGTGTTTAACCTGCCTGGCATGTTGAACTGGTTATAATTTTTTAAATTTTAAATTAAGATCTTCTAAATCTCCTGGAAATGTATGGTGTTTAGATACTGACAAACGGTGGGTCCGATAAAGTGAAGGAGCAAGTGTCAGAGCCGTGATTGTACACAGGTGCCATAAAGAAGTGACTCGATTGGATGACTGGAAACACAGCCCACTAATTTTCCCAAACCCAAACTGCAAAGTGGTCAAATACCACTGTTACTGCCAACACTCTGTTTTCCCAAACCCTCGAAAAGTAAAAATGTTGTCATTATTTGATATTTCTCCCTTAGGAAGTAATATAACAGTATTTAAAAATACCTGAATTCTCTTACTAGAACTAGTCTTAATTGGCAGAAAATGGAAATCAATTCAGCTGTGGCCAACTCCCACTACTAAATCTATACTTTCTTCCCAATATAATAAACATAGTGTGCAATTATGAACCTGGGAACAAAGTTCCCCTAGTTGAAAAAAAAGCAAATGTGTTTGCAAGTCTCTAATGAGGTAAACAGCTAGCACTAATTGCAAAAAAAAGTAAGTGCCACAGGACCAAACATCGGCAGTTGGGAGGCGCCTCTGTGGTTGGGGAAAATGGAACCAAGGTACAACTTTTATCTCTAGAAACGAGTATGAATAGGACTGCATAAGTGTGCGGTTGTAGGATGGAGACCACGTGCCATTGATCATTGCATTCCCAGCACTTAGCAGGGGGCCTGGCATACAATGAGCACTCAGTAAAGGTTTGTGGAATGAGAGAATTCTGCAATTGTAGCTTACACAGTGTTTTTCTAACTTTAAAAAATATGGCCAACAGTAAGAAACACATTTTACGCCAGTTCCTGGTACACGCAAACACACATATACATAACACAAAAGTTATGAAGCGACATTCTTTTTTTTACTTTAGGAAGTACATTCTGATAGTTTCTGTTTTGTTCTGTTCTGTTTTATTGGACTTTAAAAAAATATATTGGTTATGACCCACTGAATTGATTTAATAACCACCAGTGGATTAAGACAAGTAGTTTAAAAAACAGGTTTATACTAATATTTATATTGCTTAACTTCTTACATTTTTAGGCTTTACGTTATAGGTCACTTTCAAAAATCAAAAAAAATTTTTTATCTACAAAAATGTTTAGAAAGTATTCAGATCAACTCTAAAATGTTGCAACAGTTCTCCTTCTTCTTCTTCTTCTTGAAGATTTATTTTTGAGAGAGACAGAGCATGAGCAGGGAAGGGTCAGATAGAGAGGAAGACACAGAATCTGAAGCAGGCCCCAGGCTCTGAGCTGTCAGCACAGAGCATGACGTGGGGCTCGAACTCACATACCATGAGATCATGACCTGAGCCAAAGTTGAACACTTAACCAACTGAGCCACCCAGGCGCCCTGTACCAGTTCTGAGTTTACTGTGTTGGGATTCTCTTTGGTCAGTGTTGTTAATTATGGGAATTTGGCCAACCAAAAGCAGACTGGCTCTACCTTACACCATACACAATTATTTTTAAATTTTATTTTAGAAAGAGAGAGGAGGAAGAGAGAGAGAGAGAATCTTAAGCAGGCTCAATGCTCAGCACAGAGCCAGACACGGGGCTCAATCCCACGTCCCTTGGATGATTACCTGAGCCAAAATCAAGAGTCAGATACTCAACCAACAGAGCCACCCGGGTGCCCCACATGATATGCAAAATTTAACTCAAAATAAATCACAGACTTAAATGTAAGAGCTAAGCCTATAAAACTCTTAAGAGAAAATTTAGGAGTAAATTTTTATAGCTCTGGATTAGGACTGATGTCCCTCCCAAATTAGGACCCCCCCCCCAAAAAATAGATAAATTGTATTTCATCAAAGTTAAAATCCCTTTTGCTTCAAATGATGCCGGGAAGAAAGTAAAAAGACAACTTACTGGATAGAAGAAAATATTTGTTAATTACATACCTAATAAAGAACAGTCAATAAATCTTATACATTAACAATAAAATATAAATAACCCAATTTAAAAATGAGCAAAGGATTTTAATAGACTTTTCTTCAAGGAGGGTACAACGTGGCCAATAAGCACATGAGAAGATGCTTGTATGATGAGCTGTTAAGGAGACGTAACTCAAAACCACAGTGAGAGATCACACACATCAGGATGGCTAAAATAAGAAATACAATAACAAGTGTTGAGAAGGATGTGGAGAAATTGGAACCTCTATACATGGCTGACAGGAATGTAAAATGGTCCCGCCACTTTGGAAACAGGATGGCAGTACCTTAAAAAGTGAAACATAGAGTTACCATATGATCCAGCAATTCTGCTCCTCAGTATAATACCCAAGAGAAATGAAAAAATACATCCACACAAAATCTTGATGTGAATGTTCATAGCAGCATTATTCCTAATGGTCAGAAAGTGGAAACAACCCAAATATTCATGAACCGATGGATGAATAAAATAATGTGATATATCCACACAATGGAATATTATTTGATCATGAAAAGAATGAAATATCAATACATGTTACAACACAGATGAGCCTCAAAACATTATGCTAAGTGAGAGAAGCCTGTCACAAAAGACCTTACTGTATGATTTCATTTATATGATATATCCAAAATAGGTAAATCTGCAGAGACACAACTGGCTTAGTGGTTTCCTAGGGTTAAAGGGACCGAATGCAAATGGGGAGGAGGTTTCTTTTGGGGGCGAAGAAAATGTCTTAAAATTGGATTATGGTGACGGTGGTATAACTGTCAATAAAGTGAAAACTGTTGTATTTATATATTTGAAATGCATGGTGTTCATGTAAATTCTGATTATGGTGACGGTGGTATAACTGTCAATAAAGTGAAAACTGTTGTATTTATATATTTGAAATGCATGGTGTTCATGTAAATTCTATCTCAATAAAGCTGTTACAAAAAAAAAAGGCAGATTGGAACTCTGGAATGATCTAGAAGTAGGACACATGCGACACTTCTGTGTCTGAGTTTAGAATGCTGAGCGAGACAACCTGACTTAGCTAGATGACGGGCAAAGAAATGAGGTTTTCAAGGGTCAATAAATGTTCTTTGACGTCCCTAGAGAGCTGTAGCACTTCCTGTTTGAGGGGACAAGGAGCCATTGGGCATGAATCCATTGCCTTAAGCTCTGAACCTTCTCAGAAGTGACCCTCGCTCTCACGAAATTTTACTGCAGACTACAAGAGAGAGCCTTCTGCACCGAAGGGAGAAGAACTAGGCATCCCGCACAAGTTAAGACGTTAAAGTACGAGAGAGCATTCTGGACAAGCAAATGATAAGCTTCTTGACATCAAAAACTTTATTCGTCTTTGCCCCCTCAAGGAGGACAGGGCCTAGAACCAGATGCTCAGCAAATGAGATGGGAGCAAGGGACAGAAGGGAAGGCCTCAAGTTCGCAAGACCGGAGGCTTTCTCGCTGGGCATCTGTTAACCCGCTCTGGACGGGTGGCCGTGGAGAGGCCTGCACAAAAAGAGGCGGCCCGCAGTCTACCCGGGACATTTGCAGGGCAGCGCGCCCCCAAACTGCTTCTCCAACTTGAGATTCCCACGTCCCACGTCCCGCCCCACCCCCACCCCACCCCCACCCCACCCCACCCCACGTGTCCCAGTCCCTCAGTGGAGAAAACACCACTGAAGAATTCAGGAAATTCTGTTAATGAGTTTAAGAAATGCTTTTAATGATTAAAACCCAAACTCTGTCGCTTTAAGGGACTAATGGACACCTGCGTTAAGTACAAATGCAAAAAGGGGGGCACTGAAAGTGTGAGGCACCACCGGGCCATCAGCTAAACGGGCCATTAGAAATACGATTTCATTTCTTTTTTAAGAGTGTCATTAAAAATAACAACTTGGAAGAAAGGAATCTCCCAGACCAGAGTGCGGCGGGGGAGACACACCGGCCTGGGGATGGAAGGCGGGCGCCGGAATCTCGCACCTCGTGCTCTTCCCAGACGTCGCCCCGTGGGCACCTCTCCGAGCTCTGTTCGCTCTGTGAAATGGGACCATTTCTGAGCCGCCTCCCAGCGGTGGTTGCGAGGAACGGACGAGTCGAGTGGGCGCGCGCGAAGGCAGCCCGCGCGGCCAGGGGCCCTACTGTGCGCCGGGCGGCAGGCGCCCCGCGCCGCGCGCTCCCCGCCCCCGCGCCCGCCCCCGCGCCGCGCCGCGCCGCGCCCGCCCCCGGCCCGGCTCGGCCTCGGGCAGGCGGGGCCGACCGCACTCGGAGCCCGAGTCCGCGCCCGCGTCGGAGCCGCCGCCGCCGCCGCCGCCGCCGCCGCCTGGGGCGCTCGGGTCGGCCGCCGGGACGCCGGAGCGGGGCGCCGCCGCAGGTCAGTGTCCGGGTGCGGGGCGGCGCTGGGGGTCCGCGGGGCGGAGGGGAGGCTCCGGAGGGCGGGGAAGCGCCGAAGGGTCGGGGCCCCAGGAGGGCCGGGGCTGCGGGGTCGCGGGGCCCGGGCTGCGGCGTCGAGAGCTGAGGGCACGGGCGCGGGCAGGTCCCGGGTGAGGGGCGCGCGCGCTGAGAAGTCCCGGCGCAGAGAGAGCCCGCCGGGCGCGGGAGGGCACGGGCTGCGCGCGAGACGTCCCACACGGAGCGGCGGCCGCGCACCGGGAGACGCCAGCCGGGCGTCCCGCGCTCCCCGGACAGCCCCCCTCGAGGAAGCGCCTGGGTCGCGCGGTCCGACAGAACCGGGGACCTCCGAGTCCCCGGTGGAGGTGCGCGGGCGTCCAGGAGGCGCTCGAGGCGAAGTTTGGGACCGAAACGCGGGCTCCGATGCGTGTCCGTCCCGCGGCCGCGGAGTCTCTGCTCGCTCTCTCCGGAGCCCAGGCGGCGGGCCACTGTGTGAGGGTCGCGGTGACAGTTCAGCGAGGGGCGCCCTCGGGGGTCCCCCGGGTCCCGGCGCTCTGGAGCGCTGTGCTGGCCGCGAGCCGAGTGGAGGGGCTGGGATGTCAGCCAGACTCCCGGGGGGTCGCGGGGGATGGAGAAGGGCGCCCCCCGCCCCGCCCCCCCGTTAGGAAGAGTGGAATTACCGGGCCGGGGGCCCCCACGCTCGCGGAGCCTCAGCACCCGCTGTGTGTACTCTGAGGTTGGGAGAGGCAGGTAGCTTGACAAAAAGCCCCGGTCCCTCAGTGCAGGGGGTGGAAAGTGGGTGTGTAGTTGTGGTACTGTGTGCCTTGGTATTTGGGGAGGAGCCTAAGGTAAGGAGGCAGAGACTGGGAGTAACCTATTTGCTGCTTTTATATAAGATCGGTTGTTAGGTAAAGAAGGGGCCTTTACCTCTGCTGGGGATCAGAAGGCTGCATTTCTAAAATCTTCTTGTTAGCTTCCGTTGCTTAGGTGAGTCGCCTCACTCTAATTGCATTTTGCGAAATGTGTTGCTGTACCCAGAATTTGCAAGATGATGGGGATGACCATTCTGTAGTGGTTATTCGGCTGTGCTCTTGTTCTAACGTAAGAATCTAATTCACTTGAGTCTAAGGATACTTCACTGTTTTCTTGGGAAGGTAGTATCCGTTTTAGGAGGAATAAAGTCAAATAAGAGTAATCTGTCATGAAGAAGCTTAAGGTTTTCTCCTTTTCCTTTCAAGATCAGGGGATGAAATGTAAAATTAATTTTGTAAATCATCGTCTGAAAACAAAACCAGGCAAGATGCTGAATGAGTTGTAGGAGCCCAACTGCTGGAGAGGCTCCTTATTTTGAAGTACATTATTTTAATGTCAACTGTTTTTGTCCTTCACGAAACAACTTGTAAGCAGAGTTGTTGAGAGAACACTAATAACTTACTCTTTAAAAGGACCCGGGTATCATCTTCTTCCAGAAATCTCAGGCGTTGGGTGGCAGTCTTCTGTCTATAGCTGAACGATCAATCACTGAGAACAGGACCAAACGGGCGGTGTTAGATGATTGAGGAAACCCTTCTGATATAGAGACTGACATAGACATTCCCTGGGGCTTCTCTTTTAAAGAAATACTTCACACTCTTATGATTGTTTCGTGGAAGACACTTACACGTGTTACCGGTTAGTGTTAGTAGGAGTGACGTTTCAAGAGAACCTGTTCAAGTTTTAACATAATTTTTATGTTGTCTATTTTCAAGTCAGGTGCTCAGATTCATTCTGTAGCTAATATGGCGCCATAGTCTTCTCTGGTATAGGAGAATTTAAAACTAACTTTATGTTAGCCACAAAAATGAAGCTTGTTACAAAACCATCTATTTTTGCTTTACTGTGTACTCCACGTGATTTTTCTCCTGTATTTCAGTTATATGATATGTTATGTGATATGTTCACTTGCTGATAATTATATCTTAATGCATCTTAGAATCACCTGGTGACCATCTCAACCTCTTACAACTCATTGGAGGGGAGAAATGTGGGGTTTTTTTTCATTTTAAAATCAAAATCTTTTTCATATTTAAAAGTTTGTTTCTAGTCTTTTCAGTAACTACTATAAAAGCATGGCATTGATGAAGGCTGAAGGCTTGGAGAATTCTGGGCTGAGATTTTTGGACATTGCTTTTCGTTCTTTTAAATTTAAAAGGATATAATTTTTAAAAAGCAAAACATAAATGTCTGCCAGCATCATAGTCTTTATTGAGCTTAAAGTACTTTTGGAAGTATTTTTGTGATTGGTGTTTTTAATAATTGAATACACTGTTTTCTTTCAAGGGACAAATTTCCTTAATGTTCATTTCTTTGTATATTTCAGAATTATATTTAAAAAACAGTGTATCATAATTTTTAAAAATCACTATTAATTTCAAAATCTCTAGGACATTTAAAATTTATATAGGAGACGAAGTCTGACCTTAGGAATATGAATTAGAAATGCGTTACTGATCACGGCTAATTGCTTTTGGTTAGTAAGTTACAGGACTGTAAACAAATACTTATTTTTCTCTGCTCTGTAATTCTCTGAAAGTAAGATGTTTGCCATGAACTGTAATTATTAGGATAATTCTACATGTGAATGCTATGTGAAAGGCACTGCTGTGAAAACATACACAAGTATTAATACATTTCATTTAGTTTTCAAATTCTGAAATGGTTGTGAATGACAAGAGACTTTCACAAAGTAGGAGAAAAGTGTAAAGTACTACTTTACAAATTTTTTTATAAATCCTGGCCTATACTTTTACTTCTTTCATAGGATCTATGTATGTATGTATGTATGTATCTCTTTATCTGCTAATGGATAACACAGAAAATGTCATCATTCTAATTTGTAGGTGTCCGGCTAAATCCATTGTCACTTGAACTTGAAAATATATGTCTTAAGGTGTAGCAGATATACTGGAAGAAGTTTTTGATCTCCTAACATTTCCACTAAATAAATACCAGTTGTAGAGGATTTCTTTAAAAATCACTGATCAAGAAAACTTGATTTAAGTCACCAATCCGTAAATGTAAAATATGCTCCCGCCTCCTTAAAAACAGTTAAACTGAATTTCTAAGCTGCTTTTCTTATTTTTCCTAGCAAATCGCGATATTAGGGTAGGTGGTTGAGGCCTAAAAGTAACAAAAAATGCTTACGGAGATCTTTTGAAACTGATCTAATTTGACTCCACCAAAGTATAGTAAGATTCTGAATAACCACTTTGTAAGCATAGACAGCCCCCGCATATTATACATGTCGTAACATTCTAGGTAAACATTTTAAATTGAAGAATATTTGAAATCTTCTTGGAGTTTCTTATTTACTATTTGTATTTTACCACAATACAGAAGCAGATTTATATGACGTTATATTTTAGAGATAATTTAATAAAAATGTCACATTTTATTTTTACCAAAAATACTTAACTTGGCTCTTGGAAGGAAACCAATTCAAATACAATAGACCATATTTTGGGGATATCTTTGTAGATACTAAGACAAAAGCTATCACCAGTAAGAGTATATACTTATTTATTTTTTAAAATGTTTATATACCAAGAAATATTTTTCTTCAACAATCAATACATATTAACACTTTAATACTGAATATTGAATTCAGAATATGAGTGTTTACATTTTTCACAGTTTCAGTTATTACGAGGCAAATCACTTGTTCTTTCTCCTATCTGATTACTAAGCAGGCCCGACTCTGCTTTATTTCTGAGATCAGATGAACTCCAGCACAGTCAGGGCGGTAATGGCCAGTGACCACTTATCCTTTCTACTTCTCCATTTCCTCCTCTATGAATTGGGAAAAATATTGCAGTTATCGTTCTATGCTTTTTTTTTTTTTGGTTTGATTTTAAGACTTTATCAGCAAGCCTGTGTGTCTTATATGACCTTGTCCTGAATTTAACTGAGCAGATATTTTAAAGAGAAACTCCATGGTTATCCACGTCGTCGCTAACTCTTCTACAAATTCTAATAATTCGCCGTAGTATTAATTTTGAGATCATTGTTGAGAATGAGCTGAAGATAATACTTGCTATGTGGTGGTCAATTTATAAAATGTTTCTGCAAGTATTTCATCACTGTTTGATTTAAAATTTTACTTCCTATTCCCTGATGATTTTCAATAAAGAAACAGACTAATAATTTTTTTATTTTATTGAGATTATCTTTGTGAGTCCTGCGTAGACACAACGTGGATCCTCTTGTGTCAACATTGCGTGTCTAAGGCCGTCTAGATGCAGATTGTGCTTTTATTTGTTAAGTCCTATTCTTTACATATCTTTATGGTGTCCTCTGCGAGCACTTAATGTATGTTATCCAGGAGCTGGTTTGTTTTATAATGAGGCCTGTGAACCTTCACATCAAAAGACAGGTTATTATCTCAGACTAAAAGACCAAATAGTGACTTGTACTTGTAAGAATTGACTCTTTTTCTGTCAAGCTGTAAACAAAAATCGGCTTTTAGAGGCTTCAGAGTGAGTATGCCTTCTATTAGCCCACCAGTTTACTAGTAGGGAGTAATTGGAAAACCATGCATCATCCAAATAACAAATTAAAATTTTCTTTAAGGTTTATTTTTGAGAGAGGGAAAGAGCGAGAGAGAGCGTGTGCAAGTGGTAGAGGGGCAGAGAGGGAGAGAGAGAGGGAGACACAGAATCCAAAGCAGGCTCGAGGCTCTGAGCTTTCAGCATAGAGCCCGACGCGGGGCTTGAACTCATGAACCCCAAAATCATAACCCGCGCTGAAATCAAGACGCCCAACCAGTTGAGTTACCCAGGTGCCCCAAAATAATAAATTTTAAATTCTGCTTATGAATTTTTAAGTAATACATTTTACTGTGAAGCATCTTCTCCGCAAGAGCGTAAGAGACTTGATTCCAGGTCTGAAGGCCATTCTGTTCCTGGAATATGGAGCTACCGAGCCCACAGAGGAACATAGCTAAAGGGGTAGGGAGACAGGGCAGAGAAAGCTCAGGCTTGTGCCTGGAGTGAGTATTCCTTTTCCTGTGCTTCTCCTTTGGGTTGGGGAGTGGGGAGTGATAGTCACTTCCACTCTCTTCAGTTTGGCTTTCTCAGAGTCATTGCTGTACCTTTAGCTATTTCAGTGACTAGGCAGTTCTCAACTTGAAAATCTTTTATGCGAAAGGGTGCGATGATTTTCCTTTTCCTACTGTGATTTCTCAGATATAAAGGAAAGAAATGAAGTAATCAATTCATGCAACACAAATCAATTAAAATTGAGACTTAAAACTTCATGGTCAGGATTTAAAGTAGATCACATAATGGTTTAATTCAATTTGATTATCTGTTTAGGAAACATTCTACTTCATTGATTTTACAAAATAAATTCATTGCTAGTTTGACTGATCGACTTTCTTTAAAAATGCTTTCATTTGTGGACTCATCAAGGAGAGTTTAAGACTTACAGAGACAAATTTTCTGACCTTCTGGCAAGAGTTCATATTAGCATAAACCTGGGGTGTGAATTCCTTCACAGTTTACCACAGATAAGGAGAAGGGAGATAGGAGGGAGGTAGAAAAATAGGGAAATACCCTGCGTAGGAGTGTAAGAGATCTGTGTATGGCCTACTCCCGCAGTCAGCAGATTGCAGTTACCGTGCATAGACCTCAAATATCAGGTTGGTTTCTAAGAACTCACCGTGCTTCTCAGTGACATCACAGAATAAAATGTCTCTAGGGGCGCTGGGTGGCTTAGTCAGTTAATCATCTGACTTCAGCTCAGGTTATGTTCTCACGGTTTGCTAGTTGGAGCCCCACATGGGGCTCTGTGCTGACAGCTCAGAGCCGGGAGCCTGCTTTGGATTCTGTGTCTCCCTCTCTCTCTGCCCCTCCTCTGTTACCACCCTGTCTCTCTCTCAAAAATAAATAAACCTTTAAAAATTAAAAATATATGTCTTTAAATTCTGAAATTGCCACCTGGCAGTGTTATTCTCTCTGGCTCTGTAAGTTGCTTCAGGAGGGAATCTGGGAAAGTGACTGGAAAGAGGATATTCTTATCCTGTATGTTTAGGAATAAATTTCCCTTTATAGGGAAGGCAATGGGAAAACAGACCTGTCAGAATCTGAGTACAATGATGAAGTGCTAGAAAGAACCCCTTAACTTTGACCCCACCCCACTAGGTGGCATTCCACCTCTCAAACTGTATTTGTCATTTGAAAGTTTGAAGTCCACTTTCAAAATGCCGATATTCCTAGCAGGGTTAGGTCTTTAAATCATTGTCAGCAAAAATTTGAGTGGTTAGTTCCTAGTTTCCTTGATACCTGAATACAAGGCCTTTAGGGAATAGACAACACACGTGGGAGTTTGAAAGAGGTGATCTGGAGAAGGAAAAATAAAATTAAAGTGACTCATGTTCTAGTTTCTCCATAAAGCAGCCTCTAACGAAACAAAATAGGAAAGTAACCATTGCAAACAGCAGTGATTGGAAAGGATATAGTTTCCTATACATGTTTTTATTTTTCTCTTAAAAATCAATACAAGTCTTCTTTGAACCATTTTTTCCCTCAGAGAAGAGTTGTTATTCTCCAACGTCAAGTTTCCTAGGAAATGTTACCAAAATTAAGATTATGTGTTAGTGGTTGGTAATCAAATATCTGAACATTACCTCTCATTAGATCTTTTTATTTTCACTGCGATGTTAGACAAATTATCTAGTGTCTCCATGAGTTAGTTCTTCCAGAGTTTTAAAGTAGCTTCTTAGTAGATTGAAATGAGGAGAACCTTTCAATCACACTAGAAAAAAGTAGACTGAAGTATAAATAATGCTTAATGCTTTTGTGAATCCACAGATCATACAACTTAATACATGCTTTATTATTATTATTATCATTATTATTATTTGCCAAGAGTAGTTGTGGCAAGCCAACTTGTCTTTGTTAGAGATAGAGGCTTAGTAGCCATGTCAAAAGCAAGTTCATTAATTCTGTGAATCAGCTAACAGGTAATGTTTAACAGTTAGGTTTAGGCCACCCTCATGCAAATCGTTAATTCGCCATTCGCTTTTTCCACAGTGTTGTGGAAGTCTGAACCTAGAGAAGGGAATCCCAAAGTCCTACCTTGCTAAATTTCATTCTTTTCTGTCAGTTGATAATTACCTGTGTAAACAAGTTTTTGATTGCATGTGGAAAAGTGTTTAGATAAATTCTGTCTTCTGTTTTGTGTAGAAGATAGATTTTGTGAAAGAGAACAAACGTATGAATGGTGTATATATAAATGAAGAAGATACTTCAACAAATTATTTGCACATGTCAGTAAAATCCAGAAGAGTGAAGAAAATACTCAGACGTTTGCCAATGTAGGATTACTACATGTTTTCCTAAAGCATTTGGAACTGATTAAAAACATCCTGGCTTTATTTAAAAGTGGCATAATATATTTTTAAATTTTGTTTTCAGTGAAGTCCAAATTTGTTGGCACTAGAGCAGTACAGTGTCTACAGAAATATAGATATCAGTTACTTGAAGTAGGTACTGACTGGGTTTTATTCATCTTCCTATCTTTAGCATATAACACAATACTTAGTAGGCACTCCATAACTGTTTTAAATAAAAGAATGAAGAAATCGTCCAAGGCAGTGGTTCTCAAGTGTGGTCCTTGGACCAACAGCATCGTCTTCATCTGCAAACTTGGTAGAAATGCAAATTCTCGGGCCACACCCAAACCTACTGAGTCAGAAACTCTGACTCTCCAAAACAATTCTGATAGATATTGTTTTGGAACCCCCTTCCCCTCCTGGACCCACTGATCAGTGCACTTAGTTTAGATTATTTTTAGTGGGCCTTACCCTTGCTACGCTTAAGTTCATTGCTGTATTCTCCCCCTTGGGATCATCCTATAAAATTAACTCCATTGTCTTGGCACCGTATTACTCAGTGTTGTCAATAAGATTGTGTCAAGAGAGACTAGCCGGCTAGTCTGAGTGTTACTGGTTCTTCTTCCCTTAGAATGGTCACCAGGAATCCTGAGTCTCCCAAGTTCAAATACTACAACTTCAGGACTTGGTTTTATGAGATCACTGGGGATGATTCACCCCCAGAGGATTCATATTAAACAGACTTACAAGATAGCGGATTTGCACGCCTCAATTTCAGTTTAATAATAGTAGAACATATATGTATCCTTCCTAGTGATTGTTGATGATACTTTTTTTAATTGTAAAATTTTTGGTTCTGGAACCGAAGAAGCTTGTACTCATATATATTTCTGATATCATTGTGATTGAATTCAGGCTGCTTAGAAAGCTATCAGGCAGTATATCACATACTGAGATGCTGTACTCCTACTTCTGAAACATTTCCTAAAGACATGGAGGATATAGGAAAAGCAATATACACAAAGACTTTCATAAAAGCACTGTTTTTTTTTTTTAATTTTTATAGTTTATTTTTGAGACAGAAAGAGAACATGAGCAGGGAGGGGTAGAGAGAGAGGGAGACATAGAATCTGAAATAGGCTCCAGGCTCTGAGCTGCCAGCACAGAACCTGATGTGGGGCTCAAACCCACGAACCATGAGATCATGACCTGAGCCTAAGTCGGAAGCTTAACCGACTGAGCTACCCAGGCACCCCTTAAAAGCACTGGTTAAGTAAATTATGGTGTAATCACTAGGTAGAATGTTACACAATCATCAATGACAATTTAGAAAATGATAAATCTGAAAAATATTTTAAAAATAGCATAAAAATGTATTTGCACCATTGATTACAACCTTATATAAATATATGTTTATGAAAAAGTCTGGAAGGGAAGGAATATGCAAAAATTATGACAGTTATATTAAATAGTGAAGTTATAGAGGGCTTTTTAAAAAAATTATATTTTCCCCTCTTTTCCAAAGTTTAGCCAATAATATAAAATTACCTCTGTAACTAAAAGCATACATTTATAGCTTTTCTATTTTTTTAGTATGCCTGTAACTCTTATCAGTAAAAATCAAGGCAAAAGGTAAATCAAACATGGAGAATCCTCTCTTTTATTCCTTGAAAGCCAGTGATGATAATGGTAAGGTACCACATTAATTCTTTTTGATTGTATCCAGTTTTATTTCACATTTTGGGCTCCTCTGTAGTCTTTGCTTGACTAGCCTCTATTTGGGAAGAGAAAAATATCCCATTTCTGTTACAGCCTCTAAATTTTTTCAGCCTTACATAGGATTCAATTTGATTTATTTCTATGCTGCCTATTTGAACTTCAGCATACACTGACAAACAGAGCTTTTATTATTTTTTTTTTTAAGTTTTTAATGTTTGTTTATTTTTGAGAGAGAGAGAGGGAGACAAAGTGTTAGCGGGGAAGGGGCAGAGCGAGAGGGAGACACAGAATCCGAAGTAGGTTCCAGGCTCCTCCTAGCTGTTAGCACAGAGCCTGATGTGGGGCTTGAACTCATGAACTGGGAGATCATGACCTGAGCAGAAGTCAGTTGCTTAACCAACTGAGCCACCCAGGTGCCCCCAAACAGAGCTTTTAAAAAAAAATAGTTTCTGGAGTTATTTTATTTAAAAGCCATCCTCTTTTGAAATTTTTTTCTAAAAAGTACGTCTGTCTATTATACTTTTAATAGATATAAATGATCCCACGATCGAGTTATTAATATCAAGTGAATTGAAGTTCCTCCAAATCTAGTCAGATTTTTGAGTGAATACTGTAAAAGGTACTTTTTTTAATGTTTCTTTTTGAGAGAGAGGGAGAGACAGAGCATAAGTGGGGGAGGGGTAGAGAGAGAATCTGAAGCAAGCTTCAGGCTTGAGCTGTTAGCACAGAGCCTGACGTGGGGCATGAACCCTTGCCCTGTGAGATCATGACCTGAGCTGAAGTTGGATGCTCAAGCACTGAGCAGCCCAGGCACCCCTAAAAGGTACATTTTTAATATATGATCTATGTAACATGTATTTAATATAATGTATAAATAAATATAGAGCAATACATTACACACACACACACACACAGCAATAGCCTTTGAGTTAATTAATTTTTCCTCTTTTCTGTTGTATTGTTCTAGAAATCTCAAAGGGGAAATTAAGTGGTTTTGCCTTTGACCCAGATTACAGGTTACATTTTTCTTGTCACTTTCTTTGGAACCTCTCTTGAGAAGTTTATATCAGCTTGATGTCTTTAGAATAACCTTTACCTAAATGAAAAGTTTTAAAAACTTATAGAAATTTTGTATCATGAATACTGAATATTTCTCTCTTCTTTCTGCCTCCCCCATTTCTAATGATTTAGTCCTTAATACAGCCCAAGGCAAACCTCAGCCAACAAAATTCAGTTTATAGCACTTAGAATGTGTGGTTAACACAAACTTCATGTAATGATACCTCAAAGGACAAATCCACTGAGAAAAAGCTCCTTTTTAATGAAGATTTATTTATTCAACAAATATCTCCTTTGTGCCAAGATCCGTTTTAGAGAAGAAGGATAAAGCAAGGAACAAGACAAACAATACCCATCTCTCTGGTAGTTTAGGATTGTTGTTAACTAGATTGAACAAGAACAGTAGTGGGGGAGGTGGTGGCTAAGAAGAGGCCACAGTTTGGGCCATGTCCTGTGGCTAGGCAGCGTTGCCAGACCAACATGGAGTCAGGTGGCTGTCTTTGAGTTGGGTATGATGTAGGGGAAAACCTGCGTCCTTGGATATTTTTCCTGGATCCCTTATTGCTGCATTATTTTAGGTTATATGTGTGTATTATATACTATGAATAACGTATTATTACATTGCTTTCTGTGTCTCTCAGTAATAAATTTATTAACAGGAGGTAGAATGCATCCTTTGTTAATAGGATACTACTTTTATTGAAAATCCAAATGACAAGGTGATTATTCGCTTTGCAGAAAGATTTGTTTTATAATGTTCTCACAGTGAATATATATAGTTTAAAAATTTATTTATTTTGAGAGAGAAAAAGTGCTTGTGTGCAAGCGGGGGAGGGGCAGAGAGAGAGAATCCCAAGCCAACCTCAGACCGTCAGCACAGAGCCCAACGTGGGGCTTGAACTCACTAACCAGCCTGAGATCATGACCTGATAAACTAAGCCGAAATCAAGAGTCAGACGCTTAACTGACTGAGCTACCCAGCACCCCTCACAGTGAATATATTTAAGGGGTGAATTATACAAGTGAATTCATAACGTAATGATTTGTGAAAAATTTTTTATACTTAATAGAAATGTAAAACAAAGTTCACTGGGACTATCCCATTAAAAATTTTTTTAAATCCTCTTCCCCCCTCCTCCCCTGGGAAATAAAGTTAGCTACTTTTCTTTAAAAGCCAATAAAGGACTTTTACATATCTAGACTATAATATTTGAGTAAAAGGAGACCCAGATACTATTTCAAATGACAGTCCTTTGGTCAGATGATTTATTATAGCTATTTCCAATTACTATACTTAACATATAAATTGTCATTTTAGTTCTGGTGTTACATTGACAGAAAATATTTTGTTAACCTTTTAAAAGTAAGTTGTGAACAACATGACACTTTGGGGGGAAAATGATAAGGAAAATACATTTTGAAGTAGCTTATGTGAAGTTAAATAGAATTAATGCATTCAGATATAGACTGCCCTGGCAAAATAGAGTGCAGTTTAGTTCAGATGTAATCAAAACTCAAATTTTGCAGATTTCACTACAGTTTATTCAGTTCCACAAACTCTACAAGCATTTAATGAGTGACCGCTTGCATTTCAACACTAGGTATCCTTACATAGGAAATAAAATCTGCCCATCTGAGAACATGGCCTCAGAGACAGTGAGACTAGTACTTCTTAGTCTGGAGAGCAAATCATGCTGGTAGGTGAGCCAGCGTCTGGCACCAAGGAGGCATATAACCACAATACAGTAAAAGCTGAGAAAATAACCAAGGCATTAAATGCAGCATATTGGTTTGGTTGTATCTTTTTAGGTTATGCACATGATTCATCTACTGGAACAATCTTTGATCCTAGCAAAGTGCAATACATACACACAATTAATTTGTCTCTTATGCACATTAAGTGTTTAAAGTCAGGTTGATTTCCTTTGTCAGACAATGTGTATAAAATATTTACACTGTCCACCAGCTTTTGAATTCAGGAAATGCAAACTAATTTTCATCTTAGCTGAAGGAAAACAATTGGCAGATCTACTCTGAAATGTAATTTAATGCGTTCCATATTTTATATTACATGTTTATATTTGCTAATTCTTTGCTGTCATCTTATAGTTTTTTAATATATTTTTTAAAAATATTTATTTTCAAGAGAGAGCACGAGTGGGGGAGAGGCAGAGAGAGAGAAACACACAGAATCTGAAGTAGAGTCCAAGCTGTGAGCTGTCAGCACAGAGCCTGAACTCATGAACCTGTGAGATCATGACCTGAGCCAAAGTCGGACGCTTAACTGACTGAGCCACCCAGGCTCCCCTCTTATAATTTTTATGTACAAATTCTGTGTACGAAGCAAAATTGTTAATTCATAGAGGATAGAAATGAATATTGTAGTTCTTATTCCTCTTATATATATATATATGCACTGCATATCTTCCCTAATTCACAGGCTATAGCATAGGTAACTGAGTGTATTATCAGTACTTTATAAACATTCTAAACTTGATTTGATTTCCCTAATTCACAGCCTATAGCACTGGGGACTGGGTACATGATAAGTACTTTATAAATACTTATAAACTTGATCTGATGTCCTCAATTCACAGCCTGTAACACAAGGGGCTGAGTGCATGATAAGTACTTTAAAAATACTTCTAACCTTGATTTGATTTCTCTAATTCACAGCCTGTAGGACAGGGAGGCTTCGAACATTCTAAGTACTTTAAAATATTTTTAAACTTGATTTGATTTTGAGGACAGATTTTTTCAGTATCACTTTTTTTTTTTTTAGCATTTTTAAAAATATTTTTATTTATTTCTAGGAGAGAGAGAGACAGCGTGAGCAGGGGAGGGTCAGAGAGTCACAGATTCTGAAACAGTCTCCAGGCTCTGAGCTGGCAGTCAGCACAGAGCCCGACACAGGGCTCGAACCCACGAACTGCGAGATCATGACCTAAGCGAAAGTCGGACGCTTAACCGACTAAGCCACCCAGGCGCCCCTTTTCAGTATCACTTTTATCGGATTCCCAGTGCTAGCCTTCTCTACATATTTAAGGAATTCCCTAAATTACTCTTTTTTTTATTTAACATTTTTAATGATAAATAATGATTTGAAATTAATACCAGAAGAAAGATCCATTTTACTGTTGTAAACTGGGCAAAATAGAATATGAAAGGGGGGAAAAATGTTAATTATAGACTTCAGCATTCTGTGTTGGATCTTTTAGTTGTTCTGGTCAGAAAAACAGGTTTTTAATGGCCTAAGGGCCAGAGCACTGTTTTACATTCTTGTTTGGAGGCTTCTAGTAGCAACTGTAACAAATTCTATTTAGTACTACAGCTGGAGAAAAGCTCATAATAATGTACAGTACAAAATGTCATTAGGACTTCTTACTCATGCTTTAAAAAACCAGGTCCTTTTCTAACATTTTGTTAAGTATTAGATAAAAGAGTATCAAGTTTGGGCCTATTGATTTGTTTGTACTATATAAAATAATTTAATCACTCTGCTATTTCATGTATGAATCACAAATATTAGCATCATTATTTAACAGTTAATCTCCTTTCACAAGGCAGATATGAGTTTATGAGTAACTTCAAACCAAAATACCAAAGACATTGATTTACATATAAAAGCAAAGCAAGCAAATAGAGGAACCTTTTTTTTATATGACCTTGGGACATCTCTGCACACCCCCTCTTCTCAACAGGCTTTCATCTGGGGATATAGAATGAAGGTAGGAGTCTCTTAGCAAAAGATCAATGCAGGGAATTTGCACCCTCTCCACCCCTGGGCAGCCTGCCATTATCCTTCTGTAGCCACACCTGTTCACCTCCTACCAGGGTAGAGAAGGGCCCTGATAGACACAATGCTGAGAGAGAGAGAGAGAGAGAGAGAGAGAGAGAGAGAGAGAGAGAAGCAAAGTGGCAGGGAGGGGGGAGCCTGATAAAGGTGAAGAACTGAAATGAGTTTGAAGCTTTCTCCCACTGATGATCCAGAATTGAGTTTCCGTAGTTTTATCATTCATTTGTGTATGGCTGGACACCATGAATTACACACGTGTTCGAGCAGGTCCTAGGCACAGAGGGGGCACCAAAGCTGTTAGAAGGAGGAGTTTATAGTCCACACGGATAGAAATGAGGTAAAATTAAAACATGTAACAAAGACTTCAGAGCAGTATATGATTAAGAGCTAAAATAAGTAAGAAAGCAAATGCTACAAAAGTTCAGGAAATGGCACATCCATGTGGAATGGACGGTGTACCCAGAAAAAGCCGTGTAGATGGGTTAAACCAACTTGAAAAGTTCAAAGATTGACAGGGTAACCTTTTGGGGAGAAAACTAAAAACTATACAGAAAAAGAAACAAGGGAACTAAAGTATGATTCCTTTAATATGAAATGTCCATAAGAGCCAAATCCATAGAGAAAGAAAGCAGATTAGTGGTTGCCAGGGCCCAGAGGGAAGGGGGAAGGGGGAGTGACTGCTTAATGGGTACAGGATTTCCTTTTGAGGTGATTAAAATGTTTTGAAACTAGATAGAGGTGTTGGTTGCACAGCTTGAAGAGCTGGTACATAATACCATTGAGTTGGGCACTTGAAAATAGTTAATTTTATATTCTGTGAATTTCTCTCCATAAGACAAAGAAAACAGAAAGTTCAGGGTTTGAGGCAGCGTAAAAGAAGGGGGAAGGAATTTCCAGGGTAAGAAAACAAAGCCTAGAATAATGCGTAAGCATGGATTGGGGGGAAGGCTGCAGAGACCAATGCATTTGAAGTGGATGTAGTACGTGTATGTGAGTAGGAGAAATATGGTTAGAAATCCAGATTTTAGGTCAGATGAGAAAGGGTCTGGAATGCAGGCAAAGGAGTGTGGGTTTTATCTTATAAGGAGTGGTGAGATTCCAGGTCTGAGAAAAGGAGTGGGATGATTTAATCAGGAGATTAATTTGGCAGCAGGGTGCAGGGAACACAGGAGGCTATCGCAACATCGGACATAAAATGAGCAGGGCCTGTAGGAACAAAGAGGTCAGGAAAATGAGACTGATCTGCTCATAAGCCCTTAGTTTCTGATTTGGTGCAGGGTAAGTCCAAATGGGAGCATAAGCATTTAAGTATTTTATATTGTCATGACATTCAACCGCGTAATTTTGCATTTTGTGCAAGTATCCACAAGGGGTTGGAAAGAAAAGCTCCTTCACCTCACAGTTGGAGCACCACTGCTCTAAAGGACAGCTGGACTGGACTTCGTGACTGAGTCCTGTGGGCGGTCATCAGCCATGTACTCATTTTTATGGCATGTTTACTATGTGTCACACATTGTGCTAGCCACTGGGACTATAGCAGTAGGCAAGACAGCCCGGTCCCTTCCCTTATGGAACTTTCTGTATCCTAGATAGCCCTCTGTCAAAAGATTGTTAGAAATTAAAGGGCGGCTCAGTGTGAGGATCCCAGGTAATGCAGTTGTCCAGCGGTGGGAACAGCCTTTTGAGGAAGTGAACACTTTGTCAGTAGAGACAGTCATGCAGAATGTCAAGAAAATTTGTCTCATAGGACAAATAAACCAGATGACCTACAGGGTGATTCCCTAGCAGTTCCCTAGCCTATAATATTAATTTCATAGAACATATTTCTTTCACTATTGACTGTATTGGAAGAACCAGTGTATACTAAGTGTCTGGACATTTTCATCAGGATTTGTAATTTCATTTCCCTAAATTTGAATGCACGTTCTGTTTCAAGCATATCTGTACAGTTAGTTCCACAGTTCTTTTTTTTTTTTTTTTTTAATTATTTCTAGGAGAGAGAGAGACAGCATGAGCAGGGGGGGGTCGGGGAGGGGGAGACACAGACTCTGAAACAGGCTCCAGGCTCTGAGCTGGCAGTCAGCACAGAGCCCGACGCGGGGCTTGAACCCAAGAACCGCGAGATCATGACCTAAGCGAAAATCGGACACTTAACCGACTAAGCCACCCAGGCGCCCCAACCCACAGTTCTTTTTTAAAGCAAGTACTGTCCCAATGGCTTCTCACCCATCATTTAATTCCACCTTTAATATTTGTGGTAAGTTCCTTTTCCAAGTGATGTTTTTCACAAGTTTTGCAAATATCTGCAAAAGCAAGTTATCTAAACCACAGTCATGCTGCTGATCTTAAAATCATTTGTTCTCCCTCCTGTGAGGTTTTGTTGGGGTTGAACAAGACCAGCCATGACTACCCATTTTGGGAATGTCTTTGGGATCCATTTTGATGGGGGTGAGATTTCCAGTTACTTTTTTATTTAACTTTTATTTTTTATTTATTTATTTTTATTTAAAAAGTTTTTTAAGAGACAGAGAAACAGAGCATGAGTGGAGAGGGACAGAGAGGGAGACACAGAATCTGAAGCAGGCTCCAGGCTCCATGCTGTCAGCCCAGAGCCCAACATGGGCTCAAACCCATGAGCCATGAGATCATGACCTGAGTTGAAGTTGGACGCTTAACCTAGTGAGCCACCCAGGTGCCTCTTATTTAACTTTTTAAAAATGTTTATTTATTTATTTTGAGAGAGAGAGAGAGAGAGAGAGCAAATGGGAGAGAGGCAGAGAGAGAGGGAGACAGAATCCCAAGCAGGTTCTGCTATGTTAGTGCAGAGCCCGATGCGGGGCTTGATCCCTTGAACCATGAGATCATGACCTGAGCAGAAATCAGGAGTCAGACACTTAACCAACTGAACCACCCAGGCACCCCTGTTACTTAACATTTTTGACTCAGTTATCATAAGCTTTAAAACTGTTACTGTCAACATTTAGCAGCTGAGATTAACACAGGTTAATGGCACTTTGCAGGATCTGGAGGACTTACACTCTTACAGGAGTATATCCTCACTATATTTTGGGGAAAATTCTAGAATACTTTTAAGTAAGGAATTTTATTTTCATAAGAACTTTTTTTAGTGCTTATGGTATCAGATGAAGAGAAAGGTTAAATACAGAAGAAAGAAATCAGTTTTCTTCTAGTAAAATATTTTCTTGAAATAGCCCATTTTCATTAAAATATGTGTAAAATTTTGAAATGTGCCTAAGACAGTGTCTGGTATATAGTAAGTGTTCAATAAATATTTATTGAATATTGTTCATTGGCTGTGGGGTGATGGTGGACAAAGCATTTCAAATGGAAAAATAGTATGAGTATAGGCACCAAAACAGGGAAAATGTGAATTTAGAGAAAAGCAAAGGTAGTCTTCTGAAGGTAGCATTTGTCTGTAATTACCAATTTAAAAACTGTGTGGTTATATAATTTGGTGGCTTCTTAATTTCTGTATAATATATAAAATACCATTGATGACAATTTCTGATGCTTATATCTAAAGTGAATAGCTGAGCTAAAACATAAAAAGTTATTGCCCTTGACTAATTTGGATTTTTGAGGTCCCCTGGCTGTCCCCTCGGTTCTTGCTCTAGCTCTTCTAATTCCATCTCTTTCCCACTCTCCTTATTTCCCTCTCGTTTTTGCTGTTTCCTGTATTCTATCTCTTTTTTCCTTTTTTTCCCCTTTCTCTGTTTCTGTCCTCTAATCGCTTTCTTCCTTTTTCTCTCTGTTTCCCAATTCCTAACACATCTGTCTGTAACTAGAATATGGAAATAAAATATGTTTTTATCTACTTATCAAATGATGAAGTAGGGATTTTTTTTTATTCTGAATTTAACGTGAACAAAATATTTATGTTGCTCTTTCTGAGATGAAATAAATTGGTTGTCACTTACACATGGATTTTGATTGGTTTTATAAAAAATATTTGAATCACTGATCTTCACATTGGGAGAAGAGGGTCAATAGACCTTGATTTGTAAATCCAGGTAAAGCACAGTAGCTTGTTGAAGTAACTCCTAATTGTCTCTAACAATGTTAGTTTTATCTCTTTTTCCAAATCTCTTTTTTATATCATATGATCCTTCATGGTCTAGTTTTTTTTTTTTTATTACATCTTCATATATGCAGTTACACAAGAGCTGGAACATTTGTCTGTTTTGTTCATTCTTTATCCTCAGTGCCCAGAACACTGCTAACAAATATCAGATGCTCAACAAATAATTGTCATTTTTTTTTTCAAATCTACAGTCTCATTCTACTTACTAATCCTAAGTAGCTGTCATGACTTTTTGGAATAATATTGTCATTTGGATAACTTAGTTTATAATTGATTTATAAGTGTAACCATATGAATTCATGTTTAGAGAATGCTTTCTTTCCATTCAGTCTATCCTTTAGTCTGCTCCACAGCTTAAATCCTTAGCCAAAATGTTATTAAACTATCCTTCTAAAGGATTGTTCTTTAATTATCTTAAGCACCAAGAGAGTAATCTACCTATTGATAGTAATAATTAATGTTTATTGAGTACTTATTCTGTATCAGGCTCTGTTCTAAGAGTTGCATACATTTTACCATTTTATTCTTCCAACAACCTTAGAAAGTACACGCTAGATTTTGCAGATGAAGAAATAAGCACAGAAAAGGTAAAAATAACCTTCCAGGTAATAAAACTGGGATTTGAACCCAAATAGTTTGAACCCAGTCATCCTGTCTTATATTCTTTAACAAAAAGCCTAATTTTGCAGTATTTAATTTGCTAGAGAATGGGATGTCTACACTCTCACTACCACCACCATTCCCACTACCACTATCCCACACTTAACAATTAGATCTACACGAATATAAACCGTATTCAGGTATAACTGTGGATTAGTTAACAGCTAAACTTTTAGTTGTTCTGGTTCATTGTGTCAATTTATGTGTCTTGTAAGTGCTAAGAAGCTTGAAGTATTTATTCTTGTTACTGTGACAAGGTAAATCGTAAAGATCCCAGATCTTTAACTTATATTCAGTAATTCCACCATCACTTAAACCAACCACCGTTAAGAGATTCTTCATTTCCGGGGCGCCTGGGTGGCTTGGTCGGTTAAGCGTCCGACTTTCGCTTAGGTCATGATCTCGCGGTTTGTGGGTTTGAGCCCCGCATTGGGCTCTGTGCTGACTGCCAGCTCAGAGGCTGGAGCCTATTTCAGGGTCTGTGTCTCGCTCTCTCTCTGACCCTCCCCTGCTCATGCTGTCTCTCTCTCTCTCCTAGAAATAAATAAAAAATATATATATATAAAAATTTTTAAAAAAAAGATTCTTCATTTCCATTTTCCCCTATCTCTTAGATTCCTCTTAAGCAAAATAAGGTCTTTTTTGGGGGGAGGGGGCATCCCAGGATAAAGAGGTAAATTTAATAGGAAGTTTTTTATGATTGTTGTGAAAGTCTAAGGAAGGATGTAATTGGCCCTTCTTGAGTCTGGACTGTAATGGAATCAGTCAGCATTTAGGGAGAGTGTAGTGAAAGATTTGGTTTGATGGATAAAAATTAGTCATTTGGGTCTGTTCATATACTTTCACTTTCGCCCCAGTCCACCAAAGGGAATTTTCTTTTCACAGTACAACACCCTGCTCCCTTACCCTTAGAAAACTAGACCTTGCAAGGTTATTTCCTAGTTTTTGTGAGGAATTGCTGGAGAATGAGTAGAAATGGACTGGATATGAAAAGCTGGAGGACATAATAAAGTGCTGGGAAAAGGGAGGAAGAGGAAGAGATTATGAATTTACTGGGCTGGGAATGGAGAAAATGTTTAGGGGGAGGGGTTTAGGTGAAGGAGACATTTTGGAGAATGCAGTGTGTGAAAAAAAGTTGAAGGGAAGTGGGGAAAAAGGAATGTGAGAAAGGCTGCTTGTGATTATGAACTGAATATTATATATTTTGAAATACCTGAGTAAAGAGTAGAATTTCTTTTAATCTTACAGGGAACAAGGAGTGGCCCAATTATGAGTTGAGTTGAGTTGTGTTTCTTTCATTCTTTAGAGGGAAAAGACAGATTGTTAGTTTGGGTGGTGTTGAGTTTGAGGTTCCTGAATAATCTCAGGTAGGGGTGTCCAAAAAACATTGGAAATACAAATTTAGAACTTGTGAGAGAATAGTTGTGGTTACAGATAAAGATTGGGGAGCTATAAGCAAGCAGATGTGTTTATGGTGAAGAGTGAGCCAAGAAGGAACTTTCAGGACACATAAAACAGAAACACTCAGAAAGAAGAGGTTCCAAGAAAAGGCACCCTATTAGCAGTCATGTGACCAGATAAGAACTAGGAGAAGCTGGTCTTCAGGCAGCTAAAGAAGGAGACAGCTTCAGTGATAAAGGATGGACAAAATATCAAATACTATAGAACACCAGCATGCTGGAGCCAGCTCAGACTGGCTTGTGAAAGTCAGCTATTAAAATTTCAAGATTTTTGTGAGCCAATTATTCACAACCATTATTTAAAATACAGTGGTATATACTTGCTCTTAAACAAGTTATGTTAAACAAATAAACAAACAAACAAAAACAAAGGTATGGGGCACCTGGATGGTTCAGTTGGTTGAACACCTGACTCTTGATTTCCGCTCTGGTCATGATCCTGGGGACATGGGATAGAGCCCCCCATCAGGCTCTGTGCTGAGTGTAGAGCCTGCTTGGGATTCTCTCTCTCTCCCTCTCCCCCTCTCTCCTGCTCATGCTCTCTATATATAATTTTAAAAATTTAAAAATAAAAACAAAAAACAAAGGTAATAAATACCACAGGCATCACTTCCTAATCATTATAGGTTGTTGAGGGTTCACGTTCATTGTATCTGTGCGTTAGAAATGCTGTCTGGTGTGTGTCACTTCACCTGCTCTTTCCATCTGCATGCTCAGTGACTCCACACTGGCAGCATGAACTCAATCACAGTGGGAGTATTAAAACCACCGAAATTGGCAAGTGCTGCAAATCAGAGATTTTTCCCTGCAAGGAGAACCACTTGTTAAACACCAGAGCACCTTTGGATAAATAGAATTGAAAGTCAAGAAAAATCTAATCAATTTAGCAAGAAGGAAACAACTTGTAAATGTTGCTTAAGTTTCAGTAGAAAGGTGGGTGACAAAAGCCACAGTAAAGTGAGTTGAGTGAAATAATAGAAAGTGAAGAAACATGTTCAAATAAGTCTGTGAACTGTTGAGGTAAGGCAGATTGTTACTGGTTTTTTTTCAGTGCTTATGCACTTTATTAATCTCCAAAAAAAGGAGTAATGTGCAAATTTGTTTTATGGTAGAAACTTTTCTGTTGAAGTCTTAGCTAGTTATCTACAGAATGCATTTTGGGAAATGCTGCCGTTGTATTTCACAAATAAGATGATACTGATTGTAAATTTGAGTGAGATAAATATTCCTATTATTAAAGGTTCTTCGTTTTCTTTATTTTTTAAATTAAAAAAAATTTTTTTGAGAGTCAGAGAGAGACAGTGTGGGCAGGGGAGGGTCAGAGAGAGAGGGAAATACAGAATCCGAAGACAGGCTTCGGGCTCTGAGCTAGCTGTCAGCACAGAGCCTGATGCGGGGTTCGAATCCACATACTGTGAGAGCATGACCTGAACTGAAATCATATGCTTAACTGACTGAGCCACCCAGGCGCCCCTACAGGTTCTTAGTTTTCTAAAGGAACAATGTCAAGAATGGATGTTGAATGTTATTTATTTATTTATTTTTTGCATTGTTTGAGATAATCATCTCATTTCTTTTAAAATTTGACCTACTGCTGTGACATGTTATTTGATTGACATTCTGATGGTAAATCTTTGCCGGAGGTAAATCCAGCCCGATTATGGTGGTTTGTTTTTTTAGCATATGATTGAATTTGCTCATTAGCATTTTATTTATAACCTTAACTCAATAAGTGGGACTGGTATATTTGTCTTTGTTTTTCGCTAGGTTTTAATATAAATATTATGCTCCTTTTGAAAAATTAATTTGGCTACTGTATTTGTTTTTATTCATAAATAATTTTATGAAAAGAAACTTGTCTCTTCCTTGAAAGTTAGAAAAAAAATAATCTAGAAACTTATCTAGTCCCAGAGCTTTTTAGGGAAATAGTTCTTTGGTAAGTTTTTGATGATTTTCTTTGTTAATTATTTTTCTGTTTCTTAAGTCAACTTTTGCCATTTATACCATTTCAGACAAATTAATCTGATTAAATTGCCCTTTGGCCTGAGTTATTATCTATTTACATCTGCATGAGGATTTTTAGCAGAACCTAGAAAGTTGGATGAGTAAATATGAACAGCCCCTATCTAATGTGGGTTCTGTTGAAATGTGAGGGGTTTGTCTGCCTGCTCTTTTTACAGCCTTCATTCTTTGGCTTCTAGGGATGAGTAGAAGGATTTATAATCTAACAAGTATTTACCAATCTGTAATTAACTGACCAGGTGGAGAATGTGAAAGAAGTTTCGTCCTTGGCACGCATTGCCCCCAAAATGGATCTTGTTCCTTCCCTACTGCGTTTTATTTTTGGAAACTACATCTTCAGTGTGTGGTACAATGCATTTCTGAATGGGAACACAAAGAAGATTACTGATCTCAGTTATGGGAGGGGTTTGGGGAAGGTTACAGACTCCTGTCTGCCTCTAGAAGCTACAGGAGCCAGTCTTCTTCTCTGTTTGATCCAACTCTTGGGGCCACAAGCTGGGAATACATGGCATTTACCTTCTTGTCTACTTCTTAATGAATTCACATATATTTCCAAGGGAAATTGGGGCCAGTGTCAAGGAACACTAGTATGATTTACCTGAATCTGGAGTCAGCATTCTTTAATTCTTCAGATAGAGATTTTGTTCAAATTTTTCTTTATTAATATTCTTTTCTTTTTTCCCCATAAAGTTAGTTGAATTTTTAGTTGCATTAAATGTAAAAAAAAAAAAAGTCAAAGTGGTAATCCATTATAGGTAGTTATGTCTCATGTGTTATACATGTTACATACAATGAATAGTTTTGGTGTGGGTACTCCTTTCAGTTTTGACTAACAAGTCAGAGAGCATTTATGTAAATTGCTCTGATACAAGTCAGTAATCAGTCAGAAAATAAAACATGCAGGAATGAAACACTAATAAACCAGTCTTTTCCATAGAAGAATGTGTCCCATTCTGAAAACAAACAGTTGCATCTACATTAATGTTGAGTCTATGTTAAGAAGTTTTCAGTTCCCAAGGAGAAGTATTAAATAATGCTAGAGAAACAAAAATACATTGGCTATAGTTTGTATTCTTTCAAGTTAGAAATAACAAAGTGGGAAGACATGTTATGTATCAGGTAATAGAATAGTTTTTGCAAGTTCCAAGCTTGCAAAGGTGTAGAATTTAAAAAGAAAAAAATTAGAATTCTGTATAGATTAGATTGTGTAGATCATTAGGTCTAGATGTTGGGCATTTAAGGCCCTGATGATAAGGCTTTGGCACTAGATGCTGTTTTGTCTTTATGGAATGTACAGCTATTCTAGGACCCCTGAGCCCTTCATAAGAGCCAGGGATTTGAATCCCGAGACCTTTGGCACATTTACTTGAATACTCTGCTCTCTGGGTCTTCCTTTTAAAAATCTCCACATGGAATGTGCTGCATCTTCTGTCTCTCCATGCTTGTAACACATGCCTATACTTTTACTATAGTCTTAACAGCCATGTGCCATCTAAAATGAAGTTCTATATTTCAATAAATAGGATCTTTGCTATGTCTAACTTCTATCAAACACCCATCTTTGGAGGTTATTAATTGTTCTAAGATCTAGTTTTTCCTGTCTGTCCAATAATGTAGGTGTCATTATTAATTTGACATAAAGATGGATGAGATAGGGGCTCCTGAGTGGCTCAGTTGGTTAAGCATCTGACTTTGGCTCAGGTCATGATCTCTCAGTTTGTGAGTTCAAGCCCCGTGTTGGACTCTGTGCTGACAATTCAGACCCTGGAGCCAGCTTCAGATTCTGCCTCTCTCTCCCTCTCTCTCTCCCTCTCTCTCTCCCTCTCTCTCTCCCCCTCCTCTCTCCCTCTCCCTCCCTCCCCCTCTCTCTCTCTCTCTCTCCCCCCTCCTCCCTCTTCCTCCTCTGCTCCTCCCCTGCTCTCTCTCGCTCTCCTCAAAAATAAACTTAAAAATTTTTTTAAAAGATGGATGAGACAAAGGACCTTAACTCCTGTTCAGTGACAGAGTAGGAAAGTAGGGGAAGTGAATCTAATACTTGTCTCTTTAAGAATATTCTCCAGCCTTGTGTGATTTACACTGAGTATGTTGGTTACTTCTAGAGAATATAAAAATAAGCTAAGGGAAAACAAACATTCAGAATGAAATCCAACAGAGAAAATAAATTTATTTGTGCTTATACATTTTGGCGGCATAGGTTGTCTGAAAACTTTGAGTATGTGTATATCAAAAGTTTTTTGTTTTTTTTTTTAATTCAGATTTGAAAGAAGCCAACTCTAAACCACAGCATACAAGAAGGTCATTTTCTCAAACAAGAGTCCCCCTTCCACGGTAGGTAAATGCAGAATTTATTATTTTCTTTATTAAATTTATATCAAAATGTATTTTATTAAATTGGTATTTTAAAGTATCTTTTTAAAAGAACATGTAAATTCTTCTTAGTATTTTATTGTAAAATTTCTTAAAGAGCTTTTATTTTGACTATCAAAATACTTTCTACTATATAATTTACTAGTCAGTTGAAGGAGAACATAGTAATGTATTTTTCAAAGACAAAACAAAGATAGAAAAGTGACCTAGAAGTTGAAAAATAACTTAGATCCTTAGAAATAAGACTCAGTACAAGTATATTATTTTAGGTTCCTATGATACTTATAATTAAATTGAGATTAAAATAATACTAATATCTTGCCTGATTCCCTTTAGGCCATGCAACCATGATCCCTGCTCACAAAGGAGAAAGTAATTTCAATATCCAGTACTCATGTATATGTATTTTATTTGGGGGGGTTAAAATATGATTCTACAGTTATTTATTTTATTGCTCAAAATTTTCTAGCTCTGAATGGCCAAAGCTTAAATAATTTGAGCAATAAAATAAAGAACTATAGTATTGAATCATAGCTCCCCAAGTAAAATATACATACATGATTCCATACTGAGATGGGTAAATGAACATATAAATGTGCAGTTAAATATGTACAGTTTTTTCTGTATCATATCATATATCATATCATATATCAGTTATACCTCAACATTGTTGTTTAAAAGAAGAGTCAGGAAGTACCCCAGATTTGGAGAAGAATGAGAAGACATGGCAACTAAATGCCATTTGGGGTCCTGGAATGGATCCCGGAACTGAGAAAGGACTTGAGTGGGAAAACTGATGAAGTCCAAATAGAGTAGTTTATAGTATTGTGTCAACATTAATTTACTAGTTTTTTTAAATGTCTATTTATTTTTGACGGAGAGAGAGAGGAAGGGAGAGGGGAGGGAGAGAGACCCAGGGAGGAGGACAGAGAGAGAAGGAGATGCAGAATCAAAAGCAGGCTCCAGGCTCCAAGCTCTCAGCATAGAGCCCGACGAGTTGCTTGAACGCACGAACTGGGAGATCATGACCTGAACCGAAGTTGGACACTTAACAACTGAGCCACCCAGGGGCCCCAATTTAGTAGTTTTGATTACTGTACCGTGGTTGTAATATGTTAGCAGTAGAGGAAGCTAAGTGAAACGTACATGGATGGGAGCTCTTTATCTTTGCCACTTTTCTGTAAGTCTCAAATTATTTCAAAATAAAAAGGGTTTTAAAAGTCACACTGGAGGGGCACCTGGGCGGCTCAGTCAATTAAGGGTACAACTCTTGGTTTCAGCTCAGGTTATGCTCTCGCAGTTTCATGAGTCTGAGCCCTGCACCGGGCTCTGCACTGGCAGCACGGAGCCCGCCTGGGATTCTCTTCTTTCCCTCACTCTCTCTGCCCCTCCCCTACTCGTGCTGTCTCTGTCTCTCAAAGTAAATAAATAAAGAAAAAAAAGTCACACTGGTGTCCCTAAATAATCATTCTCATTAGATTTTCATTTATTTATAGGGTGAGTTTCTGTTTGTTTGCAAATCTTAAAACAGGGAGAAGCAGGGGCCTTCTTTTCATCAAGGATAACTCTGTGAACTGTTTATTAATCCTGCCTGTTTATTAATACACACTGCAGTCCTTACTTCCACAAGTTTGGTTTCCACTTATTACTTCAGCCACTCACTTCCAGTCCCCTGGAAGACCTGTGAGTGGGAAAATTTCACAGGGCTCTGCCTTCTCGGGAACCTCTCTTAGAAAAGTTTTTAGTTGGTGACAATCAGTGTCTGATTTGAATTTTCAAATACAAACTGTGAAAGCGTTTAGATCTCAGGAACCTCTTGCTCCGCTGATGTTCATTACCCAGGGCAACATCTGAACAAGAACTTGCTCCACTGATGTTCATTACCCAGGGCAACATCTGAACAAGAACTTAGAATTGAGAGTCTTATATTGGAATGCTGAAGATGAGGAAGGGTCATGTTTAAAGTTAAATGTCTGGGAATTCAGTGAATACAAGTAGTACTAAGGGAACTTTGATTCTTAAAGGAAATCAATAGCAGAATTAACTTTGCTTAAAAAATCAATGTAACTTTAGAAAAACCTGAATCCATTTAAAATTGAAAGACCGACCTCTTGAAAAACAAAAAGTAAGGGGCAGGTATGTATTTTGGCATCTGAATATGAGTGTTTGGTCCAAATCCAAGCATTTGGGTATAAAACATTAAATGCTAAGTATAAGTAATTCTTCCCTGAAGTTTTTTATTTTTGCCCGCAAATCTCTTTGTGTGTTCAACCAATTTAGCTAACTACACTAGCTTACACACTTCAGGTGGAACGAAAAGAAACAGAAACATGTACCTAGAGCAGTCAAATTCATAGAGACAGCAGGTAGAGTGGTGGTGCCAGGGGCTGGGAGGAGTAAGGGACAGGGAATTAGTGTTTAATGGGGCCAGAGCTTCACTTTGGGGAGATGAAAAAGGCCCACAGATGGGTGGTGGTGATGGAGTACAGTGTGAATGTACTCAGTGCCACCGAACTGCACGTTTAAACATCGTTGAAATGGTAAATTTTTATGTTGTATATATTTTACCACAATTTTTCTGAAAAATAAAAAGGAAATAATAGAAGTTTTCAGCAGTTAACATTCTACTTCTTTGCCACAGTGCCCAGCTGTGAGGAGAATATCTGCTTGAGGACACTTATCCTTAGGAGTTTTTAATTTTTATTATTCATCTGGAGATGATTCCTTGGGCATCATCCTTGGGCATAAACTACCAACGGGCAGTTTAAATGGCCCCTGTCTCATAAATTGTGTGTGTATAAAGAATCCCGGTACACAGGAAACAGTAGAGATGGGTGGTAGGGAGTGTTGCTTGTGGGGTTAATTTATAACTAAGACAAATTAATCTATAAAAAGAAGAAAAGCCCCATAAGAAATATGTTAACTGATGGTAAGGGAGAAAAAAAGGGTTTAGATAAAAGATATCTGAACTTGTTTGGTCCCAATGATTTTATGGCTGAGGAATTCAATTATAGGTGTACTGGGTGGAGTAAATCACAATTCTGTAAATTACTAATAGGACACAACGATCTTTATCGTCTTCTGTATGTGCTCACATGCAAAGTTCAGTCCTGCCCTCTGTAAATAAACTCTCTGCCTAGCTATACTGCTGTATATGAATTCAGAGCTTCAGGATTTGAACAGAGATAATGTTTACTTTTAAAACCTAAAAGGTAGGTAGGTGGTACATTTAGAAATAAGATTAGGAACTAGAACAGATTACTTTTGCTTTAAAAAAATTTTTTTAAATGCTTATTTATTTTTGAGAGAGGAAGAGAGACAAAGTGTGAGTGGGGAAGGGGCAAAGAGAGAGGGAGACACAGAATCTGAAGCAGGCTGCAGGCTCTAGCTGTCAGCACAGAGCCCAACACGGGGCTCAAACTCACAAACCGTGAGATCATGACCTGAGCTGAAGTCGGATGCTTAACTGACTGAGCCACCCAAAAGTGCTTTTGAATTTTGATTATTTGGTTTGTTTCATTTTATACTAAATTCTTTTAAGACATTTTTATGAATGAAAAGCTGAAAATATATTTTTAAATAAAAAGATCACATTCTTATTTTTGCATAGTTTCTTCCAGATCTTATTAATGTGTTCACATTTTTTACTTGATAGTAATTACAGTATATGTAGCATTTTGCTCCTTTTACCTTTAGATCACATAAATCTTTCTTTGTTTCTACCTGGCTTCCAGATTTGTCATAGTGGCAACATAATAATACATATACTACGTGACTTACTAAGCCAGTTTTGAGGTAGTTTCAAGTTTTTTATTATTATACGATGACTATTCTATATCATTACATATAGTGAATATCTTCACGCACGTATTTCATTTTTTGAAAAATGACTATGTTCAGATACATTGCCAGAAGAGGACTTTTTATGTTAAGGGATTTGAGCAACTGCATTAGTCTTGCATCATTAGTATTTAAGACATTCAGATTATTCTGGAGACATCTTACCAGCAATATCAACAGAGATGTATTTCCTCCAAAGTATACATTTAAGTGATTTCTCTTCATAGGAATATATTATCATTTGCAGTGGCTTTGTATGTGTGATAGCAAAATGAGGTGGAGAGTGAGAGGCTTCACCAAGTTTAGGTATCAGAGTAATAGGGGGGTTTTGGTGCTTTTTGTTTTGTTTTGATTTGGGTTAGGAAAAAACCTACTTAATTGCAAGGAGTTGCAGATGATTTCCTGAGGTTATGCCAAATTTAAATAAAAGGTAAAGACTGTATTCAGGTCCCCTAATGGCCTTCAAATCCACATGTTTCTGGTTAGAAAGGAAGGGCTGCTTTTTTTTTTTTTTAATTTTTTTTTTTAATGTTTTATTTATTTCTAGGAGAGAAGAGAGAGAGACAGCGTGAGCAGGGGAGGGTCAGAGAGAGAGGGAGTCACAGACTGAAACAGGCTTCAGGCTCTGAGCTGGCAGTCAGCACAGAGCCTGACGCGGGGCTCGAACCCACAAACCGCGAGATCATGACCTAAGCGAAAGTCGGACGCTTAACCGACTAAGCCACCCAGGCGCCCCAGGGCTGCTTTTGAAAATGTGAGTTTTACAGAGTAGGACTTCTGGAGAGATGGATACAGATCAGTTGTTTAAAAAAGCTTTATCCAAATCAAATATTCTTAATTTGTGTTTTGAATATTCGAGGGGAATAATCACTTCAAAATCAAGATACAGAGAAAAATCTAAGGCACAAAATTACATGGTTAAAATATATTACAATGAACAGGCAAGAGATGAGGTGTGATTGTCTCTGCTTTTCTTTCTAAACTTTAATTTGAGTTGTTGAGTTGTTGTTAAGTGTTACAGTTAATGACAAATAGAAATTATAGTTTTTAACTACAATGCAGTATTTTTTAAAATATCAAATAACCAGTGTGATAACAACAATACAGATCGTTGAAAATTATCTGTAATCTCAAGTTGTTATTCAAACTATTCTATAAGTTGCCTTCCAGTTCTTAATATACCCATGTATTTTGATATGTCTATGTAGTATTTGATAACTACATACTATCCCTGACCCCCAAAGTCTACACAATTAAGGACTCGTGATAAGTGCTTGCTATATTCTCGTTCCATTCAAAAACAATGTTTTAAAACCTAAGTTTGTCTACATAATATTTTCTGGAAAAAAATGTGTGTCAATCACAGTGGCTACCATCTTTACTTAAAAATGTTAGTCGCAGCTGTAAAATGTTAAGGATTAACTCCTAAAAATTAAGCCTATAAGAGAAAGTTCTGTGATATAAAGTCGCTGAATTAACAGTTTGTTAGACTGCAGAATGTGTGGTAGGTTTGATTATTTGAGATTCTTGAATAATAAATGAAGCAGTGTTCTGAAGAAATTTTTAAAAAGTCTGCTGTACAAATATGTCTGATAAGAGAGAATACAAAAAATTACTTTTGACAATTCCTTAATTTTCACTTACATCCTATACTTTCATTCTTAGAAGAAAAATATTTTAGTCTTTATGTAATTTCTTAATTTTAATATTTTCATTAACTAGCACTATATAAAATGATTTGGGTACCTAATTAGGAAAAATGTACATGCCTTCATCATCTCCCCTTCCACAGTTTTGTTTGCCTTTTAAAAAAATACCAAGAAGGAGCTCTAAGAGTCCTAGCTATAGCATGCTTGATTCTTTGGCTACTTTGAATAACTCCTACATTACAAATAACATGCCTAAATTCTACCTTGGTGTCATGTAGTAAGAGGTCAGTCATTGGAAGCCACTATTGTTCTGTGGAACATGAAGTAACTGTGATCTCTCTCATGTTATTCAACTTTTTTTCTTTGTACTGATGAACTCCTTGTCCTTCAGTCCAGATCCTGTGATCTGAAATCATTTAAATTACTAAAAGTTTGATATTTTTAAACTTTTATACTCTCAGTGGACAGGACGTAGGAAATTTAGTGACGTAAACATCTTTAATAATCTTTAAAAGTCATAAGACTTGGTAGCTGGGACAAAAAACAATTAAGTATAAATTTCAGGGAAATACCAAAATGGCATGACTTTTCTTTTCTTTTGTTAGCAAGCCACATGGCTTTCCTCTCAAACTCAAGGAATATGTAGTGCGGGCTCTACTTTTATGATTTTGGTTTCATCTGAATCACAGAAATATATGTTTTCCTAAGTTTACTCACTATAATTTGTGATTGCTATTTTTCTTATCTGCGAAGGAAGTACAACAGCTCCCACTGGGGAAATACCATGTTAAGTCAATCCTAAAATAAGAAATCTAAGGGAAAGGTCACATCCTAATAACTTGTGCAAATCTAAATTCCCATGGAGCTTTAAAATTATTTTGTAGGAGTAGAGTATTAACAATGTGTTGTTGAACTTCTTCCAGATGAGAGCACTTTTTTGTGTTCAGAAGGAACCACTGACGTATAAATATAATTGACAAGAATGAATTCAAAGCAACCGATTTTGAATATGGCAGGGAAATCTAGCCTATTAAACCATGAAACATTTTTTCTTGGTTTCATTGGAGATATAAGGTGTACCATTCAGGAAGTATTATAATAATTACATACAAACAGTGAAGATGATTTTTCCTATAGATGTTTATTTTTATTTTTATTTTTTTAAGGATTTTAATTTTTAAGCATTAGACCCTATATGGGGGAACTCATAACCGAGAGATCAGAGGTCACATGCTCCTCCTACTGAGCTAGCCAGTCTCTTTACTATAGAGACTTTATACCAACACTGACCTCTAGATATGTTTTAGAAAAATGCTAACTATGCCATTCCAGAGAACATCACTGTTTTGGGAGTTGAGGATACCTGGATTGTAATCTTTCCTCTTCTGTTAATTGGCAGTTCCCTAAAATTTGGGATCTCTATTTCTTTATCTGTTAGGTGGGAGATATTTATTGTGAGCCTCAAGTAAGATCAAATATATAAAGGGCTTAGGAAATTCTTACAGCAATATATAGCTTTAAGGTATTATTAGAATTTTTGCCTTAAATTTTCATCTTCTCCAAATGAAATCAAAATGGACAGAGGACAAGTGACTTATTCCATCCTACTCAAGCTAAAAGTCACCAGGACATCCTCATCAGTGCTTCACTCACTGGCCAAATCCAAGTCATTTTTAAAAGGGTGGGATTTAAGTAGACGCCACTCCATTATATTGTAATACTGTACAAGTATTAGGCCATCAGGATGATTGTTTCCTAGTACATACTAATTTTTGAGGATGCACTGTTGGAAATGTGTCTTGAAAATGTATTTATTTGTTGCTTTACAGAAATGCATATACTTATTCCTTAATTTGTACTTTTTTTGAGAGAGAGAGATGAAAGTGTAAGCAGGGGAGGGGCATAGGGAGAAAGAGAATAAACAGGCTCCACACTCAGCGTGGAGCCTGGAGTGGGGCTTGATGCAGGGCTCTATCTTATGACTGTGAGATCATGACTGTAGCTGAAATTTTAAGAGTAACATGATTGACTGATTGAGCCGCCCAAGCACCCCTATTTTGTACTTCTTATTACCAGTTAAAGTGGAACAGAATGCACTGTTTAGTGGAACAGTTTTTGTGTTCTGACCTGCTACTATTTCTTTCCTTAATGCTGATTATGTGTTTTCAGCAATTTAAGGATTTATAGGAACATACCTGGTTATTCTACCTGCTGGGGCCCATTCAGTAGCAAGAGCCATTTGTTGAAATTATTCAGATATTTCTGCATTTAGTTAACTTTAGACTCCATAATAATATATTGCCACTATGTGGCAAAGAATCTCTGCAACTATTTAGTATGTTTTTAAAATATCTTGTTCAAGAAAAGTGTTAAGCCCCTTCATTGTATTACTTTGTTTTTTTTTTTTTTAATTTTATTTTAAGCACCAATATGTAAAGAATGATGTCTAAGAGATCTGTACTCTACCACATTTTACCAGAAAAAGTGCAGTGCCTCTGTGTCTGATGAAGTAGACTAACTTCCTTTAAGTTCACATCCTTTTAAAGAATAACTGACCTGGGATGGGTTGGTAGCTGGAATGTGTTGGAGTGACTTGACTTTCACCTTAAGTGAAACATGGAAGTTCTAAAAAATGCTGCCAAGTTGTGTTCTTAGTATATAGACTATTTTTATCCATCAGACTTTGGAATAAAAGTAATAGCAACAGCAAGTAAGAATCTAAGTATACATTTTTTGTACACCTCTGCTCTCCAGTGCCAAATGTGGTAGGAGGAAAAAAAAACTTTCTGTATATGAATCTACTGATTGCTGCTACTGATTTGTTTTTCCAACCTTTTATTTTCTGTGATGTTGATTTAGTTAAGATTTTCCTTACCTGAAAATTACAAGTTATCTGACTCAACAGTTTACTGTTTTCATTTCACCCTCCAAGTTGACAGTTACCTTTGTAAAACCCTGTGTGTTTCCATTTTACCCTCCTTTCAGGGAGCATTAGAAACTTTGTGGTCAGCCCAGGTAGCCCTTTAGGCTGCGCGCTCCAATTTGCTACCACAAGTATTGTGGTTCAGCCACACCAACTGCTCAGTGGTTCCTCTCACAACATTTGGTTCATAACTAGAATATACTGATCATTATACAGACTATTAATGATTTTATAGTCAGTATTAGGAGTGAGCTTCTTGAGAGCAGAGGCTATCCTCTGGGTATCCCTAGTGCGTAACACAATTCCTAGCAAATATTGTTCCAGTATGAAAATGATACTGTAATTAAAATTAAATGACTCAGATATACTTTTATTTCTACTAACTAAACACAGTCTTATATGCAGGCTTGCCTAAATATTATTTTAAAATTTACCAACCAGAGATGCAAAGGATATACAGAATTGACTTATTTTAAGAAAAGAATTGCTGTGATATTATATATATTTATAATTTTGTAGATTTAACCTTTAGATAGGCTTTTTCTTTTTGCAAATGTTGAAAGTGAATCTGTAAAAACACAGAAGTACTAATTGGCTACTTTTTACCTGTATAATTCAGGAATGAAGAACATTTATTTCAATTTTCTATTGCATTTGAAGCAGGGCTTCTAAGTCAGAGAAAGGGCTAGGACAGTTATTTGTGTTTTTTTTTTTGGTAACTGGCTTATGTGTATTATTCATTAAACAAGTATATATTGAACTACTTTTATATAGCCAGCACTCTTTTAGACAAAAGAGATGAGACAGTTCTTGCTCACAGTCTTAATGTCAAAGACAGTACCTATCTATACATAGAGAATACCTGAGAGAATTAAATAACAGAGCTGGGCAATGTGTGACTGAGGAAAAACGTATAGTACAAATTTGTGGCAGAAAACACACATGCAGAGCTGGAGTTGGGAGTAGTTTCATTAGATGCTTGCACCTGGAAGTAAGGATATGGCTACATGAGGAGGAAGAAGCTGGAAATTGTAACATGGGCATCATGGGGTAGGAAGTTCAAGATTATTGGTGGGCATGTTGCACTCGAGTCAGTAGGAAGCTCACATACAGAGGAAAAGGGCTGGGTTTGGCAGGGTACAAACACTGGACTGAGGAACTTGGTCTAGGAGGCGTTGGGAACTTGAAGATGTGGGGATGGGGAAGAGGTAAGACAGAAGCTCTCTGTGGAAGGGGCACGTGAAAGAGATATCTTGATAACTTATAAGATTTGGTGACTAAATAAGAAATGAAGAGGATGAAAGAAAAAAGGGTCAAAGATGAACTTTTGGCTGATACAGAGGTGAGATATTCAGAGAAATAGAGAAGAGGGACTCTTGCAGGAAGAAAGATGAGCTTGCTTATAGACTTGTTGAATTTGAAGTAAAAGGTGTTATATCTAAGTAGAAATAAACTCGAGAGATCTGAAGATGGGATGAGCCTCATTTTAGCGGGTGGAACTAGCTTGCTGATTTGCGTGTCGTAGGCACAGAGTGAAGGTGAAGTCAAAAACAACACACAGGTGAAGTTTGGAAGATGAAGATGAGAGAGAGGAAGAAGAGGTATCATCGATACCAAATAAAGAGAGTTTTAGGAAAAGGGAAAGAAAACAACACTTAGTATCTCTTGTTACCTGGCATTGTGGTAATAACTTTACATATATAACTTTATTTAGTCTTTACAATAACCCTGTAAAATGGGAATTATGATTATCCCTATTTTACAGGTGAATAAAGTAAAGTTTAGCATGGTTCAGTAACTTGCCTGAGAGCACCCTGCCAGTGGGGGGTGGAATCTGGATTGAAACAGAGATCTTTCTGCCTCCCAAGCTCATGTATTTTTTTACTGAAATAAAATATAAAGTGACAGCATAAGATCAAGAAGAATGAAGAATGAAATAATGCCATTAACAGTTAAAAGGAGGAGACCATCATTTAAGATTAGAGTGTATGTCCAACACTCTAGAAAGGGTGTTTCAGTGAGCTTAGAGGGTAATAGGTGGTATGTGAAAAGGAAATGATTTTAGACCACTAAGAATTTTGGCAGCAAGGAGGACATTTCTTCTAGAGCAGCTAATCAGTAAGTCAGGAGAGAGCACATCAGTGGAGAAAGAGGAAATAGTATAGGGGTGAGGTCTCAGGATAGCCATTCAAAAGAAACAGACTCTCTGGGGAGAAAAGACTGCTTCCTCTAAGTTTGGAAGAAAGGATTATGAGGTTAATGTGACCACTCTCCCAGTGGAGATAGAGGTAGGGTAAAGAAGAAAGGTGTCAGATAAGCACAGATTTATAAAAGCACTAGTTATAAAGATATTCCCAAAGTTATGTCTTACTTGGAAGAAAAGCTCACTAAAATAAAAACATGGGGGCACCTGGGTGGCTCAGTCGGTTAAGCGTCCGACTTCGGCTCAACGGTTCGTGGGTTCAAGCCCTGTGTTGGGCTCTGTGCTGACAGCTAGCTCAGAGCCTGGGGCCTGTTTCAGATTCTGTGTCTCTCTCTCTCTCTGACCCTCCCTGCTCATGCTGTCTCTCTCAGAAAAAATTTTTTAAAAAATAATAATTAAAATAAAAACATGGCAGCCAAGTGACGTTAATCAGATATCTTTCCCTCTTGTAGATTCAGTTTCCCCATATGTTAGACAAATTAGGTTAGGTTAGACAAATTGATCGTTAAAGACCCATCTAATACTTAATTTTCCAAGCAAGTAGAATGCGTCAACTTTGATCTGTTCACAGGTATGGCAGTCATACAGCTTTATATATCAAAAGAATTTGCAGGCAGAGGTAACTAAAATTAGAGCTCAAAGGAAATCTGTAGAATTTGAAGTCCACAAATCAAAATTTTGGGATATATTCCTTTCTCCTTTAGTAAAAATTATTAAAATGTCTGAGTGTATTGCTAACTGCAAACTCTTGAAGGCAAGGACTATATCCTGTTCTCCATAGAACATAATGCTTGCTACACAGTAACAACTCAGTAAATATTTAGTAAATGAATGAAAGGTGAGTTACAGCACAGAATGTACCAGTAGAGAGTATAGTACTTTCTCCAGGTTTTTTCTCTACTTTGATCGTTCTTATCAGTCTCCCTCATGAGAATTCAGAGGCATGTTAATTATGTTATAACAGTCATGTACCTGCCTTGTTTTTGTATCATTTTAATTGTTTTTCATTTGGCTGCTCAGCTAATTTCTTGTAAACAAACAAACAACAACAAAAACAAGGGGAATTGACTAACCATTCAATGGAAATCTCAGGATTTTTCAAAATTATCTTTTGTAGTAACTTAAAAATTAATTAGTATCCTAGTTTCCCATCTTTTATTAATTTAAAATTTACCAAGAACATTTCCTTTCTGGAAAAGGAATTAAAGGAAAAGTGATTTAAAAAAAAAAAAAAACCCTGAAATCTATTTCTGAACAAATTTAGTGATGTTGGTGTAAGGAAAAAGAATGCCACAAGAAGTCATCCCAAATTTAGTAATGCTTTCCATCTTAAACACATGATTTCAGTTGTCCCCAGGCTAGCTAAAGGTTATAAAATGTCACCATAATACATTTACTTCCTTATGAGTTCTTATTACCTCCTCAACCCCAAGTAGATGGAGTTATAAAAACCCTGAAGTATGACAATATAGTTTATTACACTCTTAGAAATATTCTGCCAAAAGACGCTGAGAACTAGAGGAAATGGATTTAAATTTACAGCAGTTCGGTGATATGGAACATACTTTTTTCAGACCACTCAAACAGTAAGCCAGTTTGTAGCTTTAATGCTTGGTGTGTGGAGATGGGACAGCCATACCAGAATCAACAGAGACACCTCTGGGCACAGTTCTTAAGTGAGAAAACTGACTACAGGAATAATTTTGCAAATGCCATGTTTTTACATACTTTATACTACTTTCTAGAATATTTTGAATTTTACTTAGTGCTATTTTGAGAGTCACTGATTCTTTTCATCTTTCTGATGAAGAATTAAAGCCAGAGTTGACATTTCACTGTTAGCCAACTTCACTTTCAGTGATCTGGTGATCTGAAGATGTCTTTTTATCCCTTTCATTACCAGACTTCAGGCTTGCAGATTACTATTGGTCTTTCCTTGCCCTGAGTTACACATTTACAGTATTTGTTTACATGGGTTACATAAAAATGCAGACTTCAATAAATGGCTTTTTGATTCTTGGATAGAAACTGAAATATCAGGCAGGACAACCAAGTATCAAAAAACTGAATGCTGAGTGGAAGCTGTTTAGTTAGTTATCCTGGGTTTTGAGTGGACATAGCATAGCGTGTAGAGTCAGCCATCCTGGGAAAATATGAACTCAAAGGAACGGATAAACGATTTTTTAATTTCTTTCTTTAAAGTTCAATTTTGAGTATTTAGTTTTTTCAAAATACACAGTATTCTTTTAAGAGTCACCAGTTTACTATGACACACATATAAGCTATGTCGTAAAGATTATCTTGTAATTTAGAATATGAGAGGTAGAGTAAAAAGTATGGAGTGGTAAAAGAGAAGGAAACTGGATGCTTTACCCTAATTTGCTTCTTCCTCTTTAGAGTGCTGTGGGTTTTATTTTAGCTGTTCTGTTTGCCTGACCACGGGCAGTGTCCCCACCTCTGTTACAGCCTTCTGTGCTTAGAGAGTTAGAGCCACCTATAAATCAGCAGTCGTAGTGGAATCTTGGCAGATGAGGTCTCAGTCAGGAAACAAGCATTTTGTTTATATTTAGATAATTTGAGAGCCTGGCCTCTGGGCATTCTGTAAGAAATCCAGAAAAGAGAAGCCTGAAGAACAGAATATTTATTATGAATAGATGTTACCTTTCTCACTTAGGGGTTTAATTCCAAGCAGCTTGAGTAAAACGAAGGACATTGTCTCTTTTCACTTACTTGGCAATATTTTTAAAAGAGTGAAGAGTCCAAATCAAAGAGAATGAAGACTGTAGCAGAGAATGTAAGATGACAGCTGGCATGAATGACTTTTTGGCACTGTTGAGAAAGGACTCAGACTCAAAATCTGAAAGGTAGTAAGAGAGATCATTGTTCCACAGTACAGCTGATACATTTGGGAAAGTTCTTTGAAACATATATCCATGTCCCAAAAGAGGTGCTAAAATCCCAGGGTTTTTCAGCCAATAATGGCACTTCTGTTACAATCAAGTTGAAAAACAAAGCAAACAAACTGAACAAATAAAAATAATTCTTTAGCGTCTGAATGGCACTCGAGTTCTCTGTTTTCCCTCATAAAGCATACGTACTGTAAGTTAAAAATTGAAAGAAGTAACGTTAAGTTCTTCTCTTAGAACCTACTGTGCAGAATGTGCTCTAACTTTTCTCTCCTTGATTTTGGTAGTCATTTAAGTCACATATTATCACCTCTACTAGAAAAAGATATAAAGGATAGTAAGAAATCAGAATGTTTAGGTTTGTAGCTCAACTCTTCTTCATTTATCCTTGAGGCATCTAATATTCATCATTAAGGATGATTAGTAATTAACTTGAGCCAAAGAATTAGAATCTGTACTGCTAGGTGTGGATAAACTAGTTATGGGGACTTCCATAATTCCAAAATATGACTAGATCATTAGATCACTTATTACTGAAAATTCTTGAGATCCTTGATTTAGAACAAGTTTTTCAATTAAAACAATGTACTGTATATATATTTTTTACCTCTATTAGGTCATTAACCTTTTAGTGGTCCAACCAGTAAATAGGCAAGTTCTTCTGTCAATGTTTTTTATTGTGGAAAGATATATTTAACATAAAATTTGACATTTTAATCATTTTCTTTTTTTCTTTTTAAATTTTTTAAAATTTTGAGAACAGTTGACAGACAGTGTTACATTAGTTTCAGGCGTCCAGCATAATGATTCAGCATTTCTGTGTGTTAGACTGTGTGCACAAGTGTAGCTACCATCTGTCCCCATACGACACTATTATGATACCATTGACTGAACTCCCTGTGCTGTGCCTTTCATTTCCATGACTTATTCCTTTTATAACTGGAAGCTTATATCTCCCACTCCTCTTCACCCATTTTGCCCCTACCCCACTTCCCTTGTCGGCAACCATCAGTTCGTTCTCTGTATTTATAGGTCTCATTCTATTTTTGCTTATTACTTTGTTTTGTTTTTTTAGATTCCACACATGAGTGAAATCATGCTGTTTGTTTTTCTTAGTGTGACTTATTTCACTCACTATATAATACTAGGTCCATCCATGTTGTGGCAGATGGCAAGATCTGATCCTTTTTTATGGCTGTACAATATTTCATGGTGTGTGTATGTATTGTTTTTATCTATTCATTTATCAATGGAAACTTAGGTTGCTTCCATATCAATAAACATAAGGGTGCATATATCTTTTCGAATTTGTGTTTTCACTTTCTTTGGGGAAATACTCAGTATTGGGTCATATGGTATTTTTTTTCTTAATTTTTGAGTAACTTCCATGCTGCTTTCCACAGTGGCTATACCAGTTTACATTCCTACCTACAGTGCATGAGGGTCCCTTTTTCTCCACATCCTCGATAGCAGTTGTTATTTCTTATGTTTTTATATTAGCCATTTTGACAAGTGTAAGGTGATCCCATTGTGGTTTTGACTTGGATTTCCCTAATGATGAGTGATGTTGAGCATCTTTTCCTGTGTCTTTTGGCCCCATTTTAACCATTTTAAGTATATGATCCAGTGACATTAATTGCATTCACGACATTGGACACACACCAGCCCTGTCTATATCTAAAACTTTTCATTATCCAAACAGAAACTCTGCTCATTAGACAGTAACTCCCCATTACCCACCCCCCAGATCATAGTTATTTCTGTTCTACCTTCTGTCTCTGTGAATTTGCCTATTGCAGCTGTTTCATATAAATGGGTTCATACAGTATTTGTCCTTTGGTGTATGGTTTATATCACATTATTAGCACAATGTTTTCAAACTTCATACATGTTGTAGCACATATCAGAACTTACGTTCCTTTGTTTGGCTGAATAATATTCCATTGTATGTACATACCATGTTCTGCTTGTCTGTTCATCTGTTGCTGGACACTTGGGTTGGTCCTACCTTTTGACTTGTGTGAATAAGGCTGCAATGAACCTTTAAGTGTTCAAGTATCTGTTTGCATCCCTGTGTTCAATTCTTTAGGTCTGTACCTAGAAGTAGAATTGCTGGCTCATGTGATAATTCTGTGTTTTCTTTTTGAGGAACCACCAAACTGTTTTCCATAGCTGCTGCACTGTTTTACATTCTTAACAGCAATGTACGAGGGCCCTGATTTTCACATCCTCCTCAACTCTTGTCGTTTCCCATATTTTTGATTATAGCCACCCTAGTAGGTGTGAACTGTACCCGCGTTGCAGCTTTGATTTGCACTTCTCTAATGACTAATAATCTTGAGTATCTGTTCATGTGCTTGCTGGACATCTGTATGTCCTTGGTCAAATGTCCGTTCATGTCCTTTGCCTTTCTTTTTTTTAATTGGGCTGTTTGCATTTTGCCATTTTATTGTTCTCTCACTTTTTAATTTGTGTTCTCTCATACTTCTGTGTATAATAAAAAAGATAATTTGAGCTCAGGGAAATACTTTCTATCTGCCTTTCATTGCCACACACATTGACTTTCATCCTGTTAACCAAAATGAGCACCTAGGACTCTCTCTTCAAATGGAAGATTTTTTTCTGAATGCCTTTATACCGTGGAATTCCTTGTATTCTTTCCCAAATCTCAGTTTAATGAGCCCATGTGGAGGAATGGGAGAGGGGTAACAAATAAACAAACATCCATTTTCTTAGTATGATGCAATGTTAGACCTGGAAGAGGCCATCTCTTTCTCAAACTGAGATCCAAAGATTCTTTGAGGAAGGATCCACAAATATATTCTTGGGATCTGAGAGTTTTAGAATTTTAAAATACTGCATTTTTATACTAATAATAATCTAAAAGGTAATTATGAAAAAGCCAAAATTTCACAATTCAAGGACATTTCAATGGTTTCTTATATCACTTTTCTCAACTGGAGATTATAGGACCTCTGGGGAACCTGAGGACACAACCTTGGCAGGTATCTAAGATTTTTTTTTTCTTCCTTTAAAAGGAACCCATACATTAGTAAGTTTAAGAAATGCTGATCAAATCCAACGCCTTTCCTTTTACAAAGAAGGCCTAGAAAAGTTAAGTGACTCACCAGAATAACACAACAGATTAATAAAGCCAACCAGCACTAAGGCTTTATTCAGTGTTCTTTGTGACAGAATGGGGATACTGCAGGGATCCCATCATCACTGAGTTTAAAATACAGTGGGAAAGCAGAAAATGAACAAGGAATAACTAAAATGATGTGTATGCGGGAGGAGAAAGGTAATAGGAATCATATTGAATGGTTTAACCTCATCTGAGGGTTTGGGCAAGAGATTTTTATGCTGACAGTCGAAGAGAGAACAGGAGTTAGTTTAAGGGAGCCCTGAGAAGAGCAGCGTTCCAGAGGAAATAACATGTGTGGAGGCCCTGAGGTGAAAAAAGCATAGTTTACTTACTGGTTTAAATGAAGAAAAGAAGTGAAAAGAGGGTTCCGAGGTAAACAGGGACCAGATTATTCCAGTGGATTTAAGACAATTAGAAGTCAGTACAGAGTTTCAATAAGGAAGTGATGTAATCTGAGCTGTCACCTTAAAAGGGCACTCTGGGGGTTCCTGGGTGGCCTAGTTGGTTGGGCGTCCGACTTCGGCTCAGGGCATAGTCTCACGGTTCATGGGCTCAAGCCCCGCGTCGGGCTCTGTGCTTACAGCTCAGAGCCTGGAGCCTGCTTCGGATTCTGTGTCTCCCCCTCTCTCTGACCCTCTCCTGCTCTCTGTCTCTCTCTCTCTCTCTCAGAAATAAATAAAACATTAAAAAAATAAAATAAAAGGGCAATCTGGCTGCAGGTGCAGAATTGATTGGAAAGGCGATAAGGCCAATAGATGTAGGGAGACCCAAGTAGGAAGCTACAGCAAAGATATGTGTAAGAGATGAGAATATCTTGGGTTAAGGATGATAGAGAAGATTGAGAGAAGTGGCTAAACGTATTTAACAGGTAGAATCAAAAGGATGTAGTGGTTGATTGCATGTGGGCATTATAGCAGTCAGTTAAGATTCCCTTTTTGGGTGGCATGATCAGCTGGGAGATTGTTGGAGCTATATACTAAAGATAGGGCGGCGGCCGCTGCTGCAGAGACCAAGATGGCCAAGAGACTCACCGCCTTCCTCAAGGATGTCTGGGCCAAGGAGCCGGTGCTGGTCGCGTCCTTCACTATCGGGGACCTCGCTATAATTCTGCCCACCATCAGCCCCTTCACCAAATACACCACCATGATCAACCAGGTCACGCCCTACACCTATCCAGTGCCCCTCCGAGATGATGGGAACATGTCTGACGTGCCCAGCCACCCCCAGGACCCAGAGGGTCCAAGCTTGGAGTGGCTGAAGAAACTGTGAGCACCTCCGGTGATGTGGAGGAGGCCCCCTCCCCTGTGGCCAATAAAATGTGAAAAGCGACCCCAGAAAAAAAAATAATAAATAAATAAAGATAGGGCTCACTGAGAGAGACATGTTTTGAGGAATAGGTGATGACTGCAGTTTTTGACCAGTTGCTGTTGAGTTGCCAGTGAGGTATTTGAGTGGACATCCTCAATAGATGTTCATACGCAGAGCTGCAGCACAGAAGAGGCAACCAGGGCAGGGATACAGATTTGGTTTCAGTACATCCATGATATTTGAAACCTTCTATAATGGGATTGCCTAGGGAGAGCATATGAAATTAGAATTGTGAAAGAGCCTAAGACAGCCTTGAGGAAGGATCAGCCTGAGTGACAGGGTAATTAGTATCTCAGGGTCCAGAAAGAAGACACAGCAGTGCAAGAAAGGCAAGGACTCACGGGTCTGCTCTCTGATGGAGCTGTTAAATGGCTTGTTCTGTGGAATGTGTACCTACCTGACACACAGGGATAGATGGCATTATGCTACTGATTGTCAAATTAATTTTTCCAATCCTTTTCCCAGAATCTAATCATGTGAAATGTTACAGTGGTAAAATTGAATTTCTGGTTAACTCAGCCAACGAGAAAACCCATTTCACTTCTGGTTCTATAAAATCTTTCTTAAACATGATAAGCCATTTTTCTGTCTTAGTAAATATTCTAGGGTGAAACAAAATTTAAATTGAATTTAGATAACTGAATTGGTGATTTGAGAACTTTTAATGTCTTAGTTTCACTTTGAATAGCAGGACATTTTTTTGAAGATCTAGAAAATATTAAAGATTATCTCAGCAAATAGTCTGGAAGCTGCTTTTAAAAACAAATACTCTTAACTGCCTTTCTCCCCAACCCCCATAGCATTTGTCCATTTTTTTCTAAAGATAAAGGAACAACTTTCAGTACAGTAAGGGTATTTAATAGTTAATGAAAGTTGTATTGCATTTGTTTTTATTTAATAGCTGGGGTTTTATACAATTTTAACTTAGTAGAACCAGGTATATCGGTATACTCCTCAGCACTGCTAATTTTTTCAAAATTTTTTAATGTTTATTTATTTTTGAGAGAGAGAGAGAGAGAGAGAGACTGTGAGTAGGGAAGGGGCAGAGAGAGGGAGGCACAGAATCTGAAGCAGGCTCCAGGCTCTGAGCTGTTAGCACAGAGCCCAACATGGGGCTCAAACCCACAAACTGCAAGATCATGACCTGAGCCAAAGTTGGACTTTTAACCAACTGAGCCACCCAGGTGCCTCACTCAGCACTGTTAATTTTATCAAAATGTGTACTCTTTGATCACTGACTCCAAATATAATTCAGTTCTTTCAAAATTATTCTGCTGACATTACAGATATGTGTGCAGTAAAGAGCCATCTGAAAAGTTACACCTAAATTAGATTTGAGTAGATTAAGTCATGAGTCACCTGCACGTGGGCTATTTCCAATGGTAGCAATACCAAAGTGAATCTTTTAATAAAATAAAATCCCCTTTAAAATGGAGTCTGGGGAGAAGGAGACTAACATTTATACTTTGTGCCAAGCACTTCTAAGTGCTTTACATACATAATTTCTCTACAAATGAGGAAATTGAAACTTGAAGTGATTCAGTAGCTTCCCAAAGTTGCAGCCCTGGCATGGGGTGGTGCTGGGATTCTAGAGTAAGTTCATCTAATTTTAAAACCTGTATTCTTTCCCTTTACACCTCTGTTCCTCACTGGAAGTCAGGAGGCCTAAATTCTGACTCCTGCTGCATCCTCTAACTGTAAGAACTCGGATAAGCACATTAGTTTGTTTGCACTCACTATCCCCCAGGCATAGTTTTGCCCCTTCCCCCTGTCTAGAATGCTCCACACTTCCCATCCATGTGTTTATTCATCCAGTTGGTAATCAGTTCATCATTTGGCCAGATGATGGTCTTTAATCATGTAATAAGTTACTGAGATTCTGTGACATCAGTATGAAAGTGACATAGATACATGGCCTTTGCCTCTGAAGAGGTCACACTCTTGTAGTATCTTTATCTTGCTCAGTATATAAGCCCTTGCTTTAGATTTCTTCCATGGAGCCTTTTCTATGAGCCAGCCTCCCATTTCTTCCATGGAGCCTTTTCTATGAGCCAGCCCTTTCTGACATGCTCTTCAGGAGTCCCTGTGAAACTTAGTCATTTTTCATTTATTTGGCAATTAAACAGGTGCTGCCTTGTGACATCTCTTCTATCATTGGCTAGAATCTTATTCTAATCATGAATCATTGCTTAACTTTTCACCTCTTTGCAGCTTGTTTCACCAAGATATAAATTCCTTAAGGGCAGGCTTACCCTTCTCTATATTTCCCACAGTGTCTTGTAAATAGCGAAAATTTTTTGACTGGATTCATTCAGCAAATGTTTATTAATTTGTGTTAAATTTTTAAGTTCAGAGTTTACTGTTTGGTCAGATGTTCTAGGCTGTCACTTAGCTTCCCTGAGTCTCAATTTTCAATAAAATGGAAATAATTTCTACCTCTTGAGATTAAATCAATAATATATGTAAAACTGCTTTGGACACTTTACAAGACTATACAGGTGTTACTGACTATTTTATACTTTGTGATAAAAATAGCCCTATCCTGAATTCTTCCAGTAGATAGTATGTGTTCCAGCATTTACCTCCCCTGTGCACTTGGTCTGTTTTTATCTCTATTATCCCACTGTATAGCTCTCTGCAGTTTTAACTTCTTTGCTCTTAAGTTTATCTTTAATTTTTTCTCCTTCATTTTGTATATACCCATGTCTTAATCTCATTTATGGTTATGGACATGAGTAGTATGAACTGTTATCAGACTAGCCTAATCTGATGGATCACCATTATACTACAAAGCTGAGAATAATAGAATTTATTGTTAATTTTCATTCAAGGTAGCTAAATTCATTCACTTGTAGTTTCGGATGGATGTAAAGGGTTTTGTTGTTAGGAATTTGATGTTAAGGTGCTTTTTAGTCAATGTGAGAGTTCTGTATACTCTTCAGAGAATATATTAGGACTGGTACCATCAAAGCCTATATTGCCTTAGGTCATCTGGGTGGGACCATAGCAGACTTAGTAATAACCCCAGAATACAATCATTTCAATAGCTAAGGCTTATGATTAAGATTTCCCAAGCGTTAACAAATTTACTGAATTGCATTATTCTGGTCTTTACTACTATTGATGCTTTGGTTAGCCATCAAACAAATTTTATTTTGCAGCCTTCTTTGAAATAAGTTTTTTTTTTTTTTTTTTTTATCATTTGATAGTATTTGTAACAGAATCATTGTCTTCTTTAGCTTTTCTAGAGTGTGATTCTTGTGTGGTTAATGTCTCTCACCTCTTGGAAGCCTAGAAATAGATATATTGACTGTTATTGTTATTTATGTTGAAAGATATTAAAATGAGATTTGTAATCCAAGTGGGCATTACTTATTTCACATCTGGTTGCTTGAAAAGTGGCCAGATACAACAATTCTTAATGCAAGACAGCCTAGGGCAAAACCTTTGCAATTCACACCCTCCTTTGCAAAACAACTGCCCTGTGTGAACCTTTCACATTAAGGAAAAAAGAAAAGAAAAGCAAACAAAGAAAATTTGCTTCACTACTTTTAATTATAAATTTCCAATAAAAGTGTTCATATGATTCCTACATTCACAAGCTAACAACCATTAGAAGTGGAAGGCAATGTGCAGAAATACAATGGCAGCCTTGACCTAGTTTCAGGGCCAGGCCCAAAGACATCATGAAACTTCTCCTCTCTTAGATCTCCTCACTTTGCTGATTTTTTTTTTTTTTTTCCTGATGAAAGCTCCATGACCAGAGAGAGGCTTGAATTCGTGACCATCCCCCACCCCCAAAGTCACATGCTGAGCCGGCCAAATGGCTCCACTCTGCTGAATTTAAAGTGATTATGTTCCTGGTTGCCTGTGACAGTCTTGGTGTATACCTGTTGTTCAAATGTTGTTTTTAATATTGCCCTCTTTCACTCTTGAAAGTGTCCCAGGCTGGGTAATAAAGTGTAGGATCACCTTGTTTCACCCCTCAGAGACACTAATCAGGAGGTCAGGGCTGGGAATGAGGAGAACTTATTAAAGGAGAAATAATATTAGGGTTAGGAGGGTACTGGAATCAGAAGGCTACTGATCAGAATTTTCAGTAAATAAGATGTGAGCTGAGCTGGAAAGTGATTTGTGAATGCATTCTGACCATCACAAGATCCACCAGATTAATACTGGCTGCTCATGGGAGAGGCGGAGGACAAGAACCAGGTCAGGAGTTTGTGGTATCTTTTATGCAATACTAACGTTAAGCTTCCTGTCTGAGGTTTTCCATGTTGTTAGTCTCTCACCTCTTGATACTCTATGAGCACTGGTGATGCTGAGATCTAGTAGAAGCACTTCACAGAATTAAAAAAAAAAAAAAGATGGAAGATAATAGTTCTTTAGAAAAATGGAAACATGTTATTCTTGATAACCTTGCTCTTTGAAAAACTTAGCTGAATATCTTCCATTTACTTTAATAGTCTATTCAGAAACTTAATTTTATTAACCATAAAATACTCTCTTTTTAAGAGTCCTCCAGACTTGAAGGCTATTATTTTTGTTTATTTATTTATTTTTTTGAGGGGTGGTACAAAGAGGGACAGAGAGTGAAGGGGACAGAGGATCCCAAGTGAGCTCTGTGCTGACAGCAGAGAATCCAATGTGGGGCTTAAACTCACGAACCATGAGATTAGGACCTGAGCCAAAGTTGGACACTTAAGTGACTGAACCACCCAGGTGCCCCAACAGCTCTTATTTTTTAATACTCTACTGTTGTAGAATGTCTTTATTCTATTTAAAATAACTTTTAATTATATATATAATTTTCATTTTAGAGAGAGTATAGCGGGAGGTGATGGGGTCGAAGGAGAAAAAAAGAATTTAAGTAGGCTCCACGCTCAACTTGGAGCATGGGGCTCAGTCCCACGACTTTGAGATCATGACCTGAGCCCATCTCAAGAGTTAGATGCTCAACTGATTGAATCACTCAGGGGCCTTTGTAACTTTTGAAATTCTAAGAGTGGTAGCTACTATTGAAAAATATGCAGAGAAATATAAAGCAAAAAACAATCATTCTTAATCCCATCACCCAGAAGTAACTAAAATAGTGTAGTTCCTTTCAACCTTCTTACATATGTATATTTTTTTAATATGTACTGAGTGGAGCTCTTAAATTATAACCATAAGGAAAATGCTTTTAGTGTTCTGGCAACAATAGGAAAATAATAATATCTTACATTTGCATAGAGTTTTAAAACATGTAAAGTTGTTTTCAGATAGTAAAATATTTACTCCACATAATGTCCCCGTAGGGCAGAGTAGATGTTAATTTCCATTTTACGTATGGGGAAATTGAAGCCTAGGAGTGCTCATCGACTTGCCCAAAGACATTGATAAGTAGTAGAGCCTTGTTTAGAACCCTGTGCCCTTTCACAGCTCGAGCCTCTTTCTGTGTTCAACTCAAGGAATTATTATACTAGAATTTTCAAGTACGAAAAACTGAATCTGGTCCAGAGCACTAATGTGACAAACTGGTTCTTTAGCTGGGAAAAGCATGTAAGGAAGAGGAATGTTGTATTTGAATAATGGTCTCTAAGTTTGTATAGGGGCAGTATTCAAAGAATAGTAACCGTCTTTCTTAGAATCTCTTCTGAAAGTAAAATATAAGGTGGCTGAGTTTCCTGTGGACATTTAAGTTTAGGGTAGTATACTTTCCTGAAGGCCTTTGAAAAGACCTTTCAAAGGTATTATCTGTTTGGAATTAACAATCAGTCAAGTCTTGAACACCTAATGCTGTACTAAAAAGAATAAATGAAGTAAAAGGCATATCCTCTTGTGTTTTTTTTTAAAGGATTTGATAGCATTCCTGGAGGAATAAAACACACCTATGAAACAACTTAGGTGTATTATGTGGTACTGACCCTATGTCAATGAATTACCAAGAGTTAGAAATAATAAATTGACGCTCAAAGATCATTTACTTTTTGCTAATCAAGGAAATATCATCAAATGTTACAGCATAAATGAGATCAAGAAGCCAGAAACAAGTCATGGTGGATAGCAGAAATAAGAATATACATATTAATTCACATTAATTCACATGTTAATGTATCCATTCCACATTTATTGAACACCTACCATGCCTTAGGTACATAAGAGTGACTAGATATATCCTTTTGAATAGAACTCAAGTTATGTGTTAGGAAATAGTGAACAATAAGGCAGATGAGTAGGTAGGTGTGTGGGTGGGTTATAGCAATATTATTAACCCATGCAGAGGTTATGTGTAATTCTAATTAGCAAAAGTTTATAATAGATGAGACCTAAACACTTACAATTCATTGAATGGAAGAGGTAAAGGAAAATGTTAGAAGTCATCTAATCTACCTCCTTTCCTTATTTCCACTTTATAAATGGGGAATTAAGACCAGAGCCATTGTGGTTTTGTGAACAGAAACAGTTTATAAATAGAGTTAGTGGCAGAACCAAAGGTTGAATCCTGGTCTTCCACTTTCCAATTATGTGTACCATTATGCCTCTTGACTCTTGAATTTAGCTAAAACATCTTTTTCTTCTTTCCTGTGCCAGCTATGTGAATACCAGATCTTAGGTCCTCAAAGATTTGGATTGTAATCATTATTCAGTCATTGTTAGAAAAATATGACTTAGAAAATGAATCTGTTTCATGATTCATCTCTGCGGATATCTCCGTGGATAAAATGACTAAAGGCTCAATGAGATTAACAGTATACAACTTGGAAATAAATGTTTTATAGCCATGGCAGTGAAGAGTCTATATTTTAGACCTAGCTCTATACACTAGGTAGCTGTATAATTTTGTACAAGTCATACCACTTTTTCTTTTTTCTTTTTTCTTTATCTATAAAATGAGAGAGTTAGAAACACTTTTAAAGTCTGGTTCAGTTATTTATAAAGCTATGTCTTATTTGATAAAGCACAGACTTATTTTAAGGAAAAAATTTCTTATGATTCTCAGCATTCACATAATTTTTATTATAATGTAACTTAAATATGTACAAAACTAGCTATAAATTTTTAAAATGTTTTAAATATTTATTTTTGAGAGAGAGAGAGACAGACAGAGCACGAGTAGAGGAGGGGCAGAGAGAGAGGGAGACAGAATCTGAAGCAGGCTCCAAGCTCTGAGCTGTCAGCACAGAGCCCAGTGCGGGGCTCCAACTCACAAACCACAAGATCATGACCTGAGATGAAGTTGGACACAACCGACTGAGCTACCCACGCACCCCTAGCTATCAACTTTTAATGCGTATAGCTCCTATATATAACCAGAACAAATCAAATAACAAGTTACAAAATCCTTAACATTCAAGTTAATAATTCAAAGTGGAAATGAGTGCTATAACATATGCTTTCTGAGGCTCTACAGTGCTGTTCATTGCCATATATATGATTAAATTCTCTCTCAACTTTTCTCTGATTGAACTTTTTTGTGGAACAGTCCTCCTGACAGTATCACTGAATCTGTCATTAGGTTTTCACTTAAATGAATCATTTGTGTATTGTGTCCTTCTGTCATGAATCCTGAACAACTAAGTAGTAGTACTGGACGCCATATTTGAGTTTATGAAATTATAAATACAAACTGCTACTGAACCTGCTAGTATCCAGTTACCCAGATAATCTAAAATATAAATTATTTCAGTTTTTATCATTAAAGTGAAGGAAAATTGAAAGTATAGAATTAAAAACTTTTTATCAAAAATTGGAAACAATTTAAATGTCCATCAACTAAATGGAAAATCAAAATATGGTATATTCATATGCAGCCTGGCCTAGATTATTCACCAATAAAAAGGAACTTACTTGTGATACATGCTACCTCATGGATGACCCTTAAAACAATAATGCTAAGGGGCATCTGGGTAGCTCAGTCAGTTAAGCGTCAGACTTCGGCTCAGGTCACGATCTCGCAGTTCTGCTAGCTCAAAGCCTGAAGCCTGTTTCAGATTCTGTGTCTCCCTCTCTCTCTGACCCTCCTCTGCTCATGCTGTCTCTCTCTCTCTCTCAGAAATAAATAAAACATTAAAAAAAATAATGCTAAGTGAAAAAAGCCAGAGGGGCACCTGTCTGGCTCAGTCAGTAGAGCATGTGACTCTTGATCTCAGGATAGTGAGTTCACGTCGCACATTGGAGTGGAGCCTACTTAATTAAAAAAAAAAAAAAAGCAGACACAAGATCATGTATTGCATGATTGCATTTATGTGAAATGTCCAGTAAAAGCAAATCTATAAAGGCAGAAAAGTAGATTCATGGTTGCCTGCGATTGGGGGGCAGGAACTGGGATTGATTATAAATCAGCATGAGAGATCTAATTGGGTAATAAAAGTGTTCTAAAACTAATTTATGATGATGGTTACAAAACTCTGTAAATTGGCTAAATTTCATTGACTCGTATGCTTGAAATGAATTTTATGGTATATAAAAGATACCCCAGTAAAGTTTTTAAATTTTTTTAATGTTTTATTTATTTCTAGGAGGGAGAGAGAGACAGCGTGAGCAGGGGAGGGTCAGAGAGAGAGGGAGTCACAGACTGAAACAGGCTCCAGGCTCTGAGCCGGCAGTCAGCACAGAGCCGGACGCGGGGCTCGAACCCACGAACCACGAGATCATGACCTAAGCGAAAGTCGGACGCCCAACCGACTAAGCCACCCAGGCGCCCCGTAAAGTTTTTAAATAAAGCTTTTTATAAAGTTTTTTTTCTTTTTAAATTGAAACTTCCTGGTAATATGTATCCATAGATATCCCTCCCCCCTGGTAAGGAGATGCAGTTGAAAAAACACTGTTTTAGTGAAACTGGAGAGAGCATCCAGTAATTAGGAGACCATGGAATCTAGTCTGATTCCATGCCAAAACTCTGAATTTGGCATTAACTCTGTATTAGCTGGGTTAAGGCCTTAGGCAGGTTGCTTTGTGCCTTTATTTCCCCATCTGTAAATGAAGAGGGGTTAGATTATATGCTAAGGACTTCCTGTAGATAAGACAACCTCATCTTTACTCTCCTACTTATTGTCATCCCCCCCAAAATGTCCTTTTTCAGAGACCCTTTAATCAGCTTGGCATATTGCTCATCTCATTAAATCTTGGTCACTGAAACTTCCTGACCTTAATGCATAGGTCTTTCAAGTACACAGTTCCCAGAATGTTTATCTGAACGTTCCATACTAGACTGAATGCCGCATCATTCATTAATCTCCCAGAGGCTATGTTCTCATTTTCTGAAACTCTTATGGATGCTCTTCCATAGATAACAATACACTTCCCCTTCAGGCAGTACATGAAAGAAACAATGAACGATACAATGGAATCATCCTATAAAATTACACAGAATGAGAATCTGGCCCATTGTTTTCTCCTGCTGCCTAAGGAAGAAGTTGTACTCTTTGGATCCCCATTAAGATTTTGGCTTGTCCACCTCCTCGGATTCCCAAGTAATAATTAAGCAATCTGGCCTTCTTCCCACTTCTCATTTCAATGTGTAGGATCCTTGTCAACTTGCCCAGAATGACTTTAGGCATTTTGAGCTGTTCATCTGACTGTATGCAATAGATAAATAAAAACATAATTAGAAGGAGGACTGACTTAAGACTCAATTTTATTTTTATTTCTACTGGCGGGGGGAGGGAATGTGCTTCTTTTCTAATTGGAAAAGTTATTTCTTCTGTCTTCATGTTTTAGTCTTCTTCCCTTTGTGTTCAGTAAGATGTTCTGAATGTTTACAGTGAAAGCTTAGGGGCACTTGGGTGGCTCAGTGGGTTGAGCATCCCCAACTCTTAATTTCGGCACAGTTCATGATCCTAGGGTCATGAGATTGAGCCCCGTGTTGGGCTCCATGCTGAGCACGGAGGCTGCTTAAAATTCTGTCCCTCTCTTTCTGCCTCCCTCCCCCTCTGCCCCTCCCCCACTCACACGCATGTGCCTGCTCTACCTCTCACTCAAAAAAAAAGAAAAGTTTGTGAAAATGGGGTTTATGTTTGTAAATATAGAAATATAGCGTCTTACTTCCTAGAGCTTAGTATATCTGAAGAAAAGCAACCTTGGAGTATAAAGAACAAACCAGGTGGTTGGAAGGTGGCTTAATTAGTCCATAAACCTGTCGGGAATCTTAGACTCTTCTTTCTAAAGCTATGCTGACCCACAACATTAGTTTGGAAGAACCAGTTAAATTTATATTCTGCGTATCCCCTATAATTGAGGAATAAACATTTGATAAAAACTGAAAATCCTATTAATGGAAAATTGTTAAGTGAAACTGAAGTATTAGTTATTTTATTTGGGGTTGATAAATGGTTTTGTATATGTTTTTATAAAAAGAAAAAGAACCAGTGTATGGTTGTCCTGGTTGTAACTGTTAGGAACAAGGATAACAGAGATAATTGAAGTTGGAATAAAATTCTTTTAAAATAATTGAAAAAAGAGAAACTTGAGTATGTAGATATTTTATGATATGAATATTCAGTGAACAGAAGAAACAAATATTCCTAACCAAGAAATTTTGGTGTTGAAGATACCTACCTTCTCAATAACAGAGAACAGATTAGATATTTATTCTTCCTTTGTAGTAGGAACTGTGTTTCAGGGTTCCTTCCCAAAGGAAAGCTCTACCTCATTGCACAATGTCAGCTAACAAACGTAGGAGTGATAGAATTAGAAAAACTTAATTTCATAAATCAAAGTATCGATTCACGAGATTGTCCAACGTCCTAGGGAATGATGAGTGAGACTGAACAACCTTGTACTGAAGTCCCAGAACACAGGTCACTTTCTAGTTGCAAGGAGAAAAAGTAACCTTGCAATGGAGAGATCTATCATGGTCAGTTGTACACCATGTCCCTAATGTGATCAAATAGGAAGTCTAGAACACTGCATATGTTACATTCAAGTAAAAAATGTTTAACATTGAATTCATAAATCTTTAACACCTAGTGTATAAATAACACTGGGATAGATAAGTAAGCTAAATGATACCACAGGAAAGCAACCAGACAAATCCAGGAGGTGAAACATTCTACATGATAACTGGCCTGATCTCCTCAGTTAGTCAGTGACCTTAAAATTAAGTGAAGTTTTTAAAAAAGACTTAAGGGACATGTAAACAGATGCATTTCATCATCCTGGATTAGATTCAGGTTTGAAACAAACCAGCCATAAAGAACATTTTGGGTCAGCTGGGGAAGTTTGAATATGGAGTGAATATTATTTGAAATGAAAGTTTACAGGCTGGAACGATGAAGATTATTGACTTGAAGCAAGTTACCACTAAGTACCATATCTCATTTTTATTTAAAAAATACAAATACTGGATGTATGTGCTTAGGTATCTGTATATACTTAGGATCATGCATATGCTCTGAAAAAGAGCTGGTGGGATAAACACAGTTCAACAGTGATCACTGAGTAGTAGAATTAAGATGATTTAGTTTTTAAATTTTCAACAATGAACGTATGGGTTCTGTAATAAGAAAAGATTATTAAACAACAACATACAGAAAAGCAAAAGTGCACTTTATTTTTTAAAGAAGGTAAATATGTTTTTGTTGAGGAAAAAAGGTACAAAACTAGAAACACTTTGTCTCAAAAACATCTGGCAATAGTTTGTGAATGTAAAGCTTTGCCTATTTGTCATTAGTGTGGGATCAAGAATCAGACAGATGTGAGTTTGAATTCAAACTGTCAGTTACAAGCATTTTTACTTTCAGCAAGTCACCTTATCTCTCTAAACCGCTCTTCTCATCTAAAAGAATAATTGTGAGAATTAAAGACAATTTAAATAAATCCAAGCCTGGAACAGAATGGGCTCTCAAAGTTACAATATTATGAATTCTTATCATCAAAAATTTAAATCTTGCACATGACAGCTTGATTAATAAAGTAACAAAGTTATCAACTAACATCACTATTGCTTTTAAATATGTTCCATCAACATAAGTATGTTTCATGAAGAAATGGTATACAAGTGGAGTATGGAATCTTGAAAAACTAGTGTGAATTTTACAAGTTCACTTAGTAGAAGTAGACCATTTTATACAGAGTTGATAGAAAAGTATCACTTTAGGACCTAGACCCATTACCGGGTTCCATATTGAAGCCCTAATTACTATTATTTCCTTGTTTTGCTTTGAATAACCTCCTAGCAGTCTCAAATGCAGTAAAAACACCATGCAGCTTTAATGTACTTTTAAAAAAGTAGAAGTTTTTCATATAGTAATTTTATGATTTTCATAAGAACAAGGAACCTCAGTAGAAAAGGCCGCTGTGTCTACTAGGAGAACTCTAGAATGCTAGGATGAGTCTTGAAGAATCTGTAAATGAGGCAGAAGGACATTTGTCAGCAAAATGAATTCCAGAATCAATTGCTCAAATATCACATAATTTTATTTACCAAGTTGTTATTGAGTACTTAGTTTGTAGAAAGCAAAGTCTGTAAACTCTGTGATGAACTATGGCATTCTCCTTGGTGATTCATGCACATTAAGTGAATCATATCATAGCACAAATGCTTTCATGCTGATCAGCTACTAACATAATAGTTGGCATTAAGGATATAATGGATCGGAACAATTTATTTGAACATTTTATTGCATCATTTTCATGACAGAGCACAGTTTGGAGCTTTGGACTGGGAATGAAGAAACCTGATTTTTAGTTCAAACTTTGCTCCTAATTATCTGAGTAATACCTTGGGCAAATCATTTTTTCTTAAACTCGTTTTCCTTATATGAAAAATTAAAAGAGTTTGAATGTATTAATCTCCCTGGCACTAAGTTGTGTGAGTCTGTGACCTCAATAATCCATATATTTCCTTTGGTACAGTTGTAAGACTTGTAAATTGTTTATTTTACATAAACTAAACTTGCATCTGGCACTGTGGCTCTGAGCTTGCTTTAGGATGCTTGTGGAATTCTAGTGTGGCTCACCGGGGATAAGACAGATCTGTTACCCAGGAGTCTCTGTATAACTGATCTTGAAAAATTAATTGTTAAAATCTGAATAATGAAGAAGATATTAAGAAGTTTAGGATTTCGTACAACATTAATATGGGTCAGATGATAATATAGCCCATGGTATTTTGTTATGTTAGAAACTACATTACTGGAGAAGTTCAGACATTTCAGGCAAAGACGAGTTAACATAGTCTGGGTGGGACATCTTTGGTTCAAAGGTACAGTAACTTGGAAAGTGTTGATCCCTAGAAAGTAGTAAGACAGGTTAGACTCTTTTTCAGGTACTACTGGCAAGTTAACTTTTGAAGGGGGGAAAGGAGATTTCCAGTTGGTTTTTCTTTAACTTACTACTGTGCATTATTTTTTCAGATAAAAGTGCCTTTCATACTGTCACCTAATTAGCAGTCAAGTACAAAAAGAAAATAGTTTAACTTAGGATCTGAACATGAATAAAAATACAGTAAAAAGAATCTCCATTGCACTTTGAATAAACCAATTACAGGCATACTATTAAGCATTCAAAATTAGAACTCAAAAGGACCTCAAGGATTATTCTATTTTGCAGAAAGGCCTTCTTCTCATTCTAGAGATGAAAAATGTGAACCCAAAGAGTCAACAAGTCTATATCTGAACCCATATAAGAACCTAAAATGGAGACTTTCTGGCCCTAGTGTCATAGGTGCTTTTCCATATACTACACTGCTTCAGGGTCAAGAAGACCATTTTAAATGCAGATATTCATCTACTGGAGCAGTTGGCTACATGTTAACACCATTTCATTGAATTATCAAAATGGTGTATTAATTTGAAATAGTAATCCTGTAGAGAAATATACAATCCTGTTACTTTTTGAAAACCTGAATGAAATTATAATTTTTTATTAAAGAAGAATGGACTTTGCCATTTGAAAAAATTAGCACAGATATTTCCAACAGCAGCCTTCCTTTGACTCTTTCCATGGGAATAGCGGGCTTGCTGTGATGGCTGCAGTGGAATTTACATCTTGGGATACAGCATTATTTGTTCCTCTATTAGGCATGGGTCCCACTGGAACATCAGTTCTTCCATGCTGTGTCCCCTGTGACTGTGAAGAAACCCTGAATTGATGCAACCACAGCTAGAAGATAAAGTTCAGAGCCAACTTTAATTGCTGCAGGAGAAGGCAGCAGTTCCGGGTAGGGGGAGCAGTGAGCTTAGGTCATCATTCTGCTTGTTAGCAATTATCTGGTGTCCTTTGGAGTACCGGGGGGAAATGCCCTACTTGAACAAGAAGAAAACTGATGTGGTTGCCAGTTCATTAGGTCTCTAAACTCTTCCTTGAATGATCCATGTGAGACAGATGTGTCAGCAGCTGTTCTGTCATGATTCTCATTGTCCTCAAAAACAATGCACATGTACTTTTTGCCAACTAAGGATGCTGTGCTAGGCTCTTGAGACACAAAGCTGTGTTAGATACTGTTCTCCCAAGGAGCTCCAGCGTAAGTATTCCCAGCACTTGAAGCATTAAATGAAACAACAAATGGGGTTCTAGCAAAAGAAAAAAATATTAGATACACTATTTTATACCAATACTAACATAGCTTATTTTACATAAAAGAAAGCAATTAAAGCAGTTTTAAAAATTCAATTTTAATATAGAGACTAAAACCCAAATTTAGCCTACAGCCAAAAAAAAAAAAGCAAGGTTTTGATTAGCTTTCAAGAGGAACGCAACACAAAAAATAGTTAATATTCTATTTTATGGAGATATTTGATATAAATTATTCTAAACACCAAATAATGCTTTAAAAGCTATATACAGATATAATACTATGATTTTATTAACTGTGGATTTTTAGACATTCTCTTTGTTACTGAATGCTGCACAGATGTTATTAGTCCAGTCGCCCTCTCCTAAATGTACTAAAATTTGAGAGTTTTTTTGGCTGAGTAATATTCAGATTCTTTTGGCTAAAGATAGGAGTCATAAATAATAATGAAGACCAAATACTGAAGAATAGCATTCTCAAATATCAAACTACATTTTTTTCAAGTGTCATAAACTAGGATATAATTAAATAAGCTTATCAGTTTCCTTGTTCTATGGCCATTCCTAATTATCTTCATTCTCTCTCATTGTGCGTTTCTCCTGTAACCCACAATCACATCCATACCCCTCTGTTTCCAAGGTCCAAGAGGAGATGACTTTTTCAACCTTTACATCACACAAGGTCCTACATCCCTCAATAGAAGAAGCTGAGTTAGCTTTTGTGTGAGTCCTCACCCTGCAGAATTAGCAAGACCTAGCCTTGAAAGGAAATTCTCCATGAAATGGAAAGCCATAGACTTCTGTGTAGAGGTATGCTTCAGATGCAAAGCACTGATATCGAGTTGGTATACAAAACACCTAGATCTTACATGACAGTCCCATTTACCAGCATGCTTTTCATTCTTCTTATTACAATATCCTTTATATTTTGATATTGTAAAGAGCAAGACACTGGGGAATCATAAGGCCTTGAAGATAGAAATATTTACATGCAGGGGCATGCGAGTGGCTCATCTGGTTAAGTGTCCAACTCTTGATTTTGGCTGAGGTCATGATCTCACAGTTTTTGGGTTTGAGCCCTGCATCAGGCTCCAGAATGATCGCATGGAGCCTGCTTGGGATTCTCTCTCTGCCCCTCCCCTACTCTCCCTTTCAAAATAAATAAATTAATTAAAAACAAAAGAAATATTCACATGCATGTCAAAGTTCTCATAAATTTTCTGGTGATCATATACTGTCCAGTGATAGGAATGACTTTAAACAAATATATTATTTCTGACATAAGTGCATGCTAATTGACCTTCAAAGTTAAGTGAGCTAAAAGATCACTCTTTTAGGTATATTTGGATAATTTTTATAAATATAGTTCAATATGAAGGATATGAGGATAAGAACTTTGGACTTTTAATGAATTTGTCTCCTATACCTAGGATAATATCTGGCACTCAGGAGGTGTTTGATGAATATTTGAGTAATGCATGGATGAATCACTGTAAAATAATATATAATGAGTCTTTTTCACTGTCTCAGAGCAAAAAAGCTGCCTACTTAGATACAATTGAGATGGGCTCAGTTCGTTTTTGTCCATTTTAATATCCATGTGAGCAAGTTATCTCTCAAGTGACCCAATGGTACAGTGTGATACAAATTATTAAAATGTCACTAACATTAAAAATAGGGTTTAAAAATCCACGTCATGTAAGTTTTGTGTTAGTAACTTGGGATGCCTTCTATATTGCTTGATATGCTGTCAGGAGTTTAAAGAACATTTGATAAAAATTGTAATTTTTGCTTACTGACTGTTTTTGAAATCCACAAGATAAGAACACACCCATCTTGTTCCACAAGCCAACACCTAACTGAAGGCCTGCCAACATATTCTGATTTTTTGCCAATAAATATTTGTTGAACAAATAAATGAGTAAAATACAGTGAATAGGACAGATTGTTGCTCCCAAATAAGAGAGTCCAAGGGAGAAGGGAGGACAGGATGTGGTATGTGCTGTAAGAATAGATACCATTAGAGTCAGGTGTTATAGAATAATTAGCTGTTAAGAATAATTTTATGTTTGAATAGCTAAAGCACAGTATAAGAACTTGTTAAAAGGTTAGAAGGTATAGCTACAGCAGTAGATAATTTGAATGCTGTCTGAGGGGGGATAAAAAAAGAACAGAAGTAATAGTAGGCTAAGAATCCAGAAATTAGACTCTGATAGTTGGAAAGAATGGATCTATGTATTGTCCAAATAAGAAGAGACTAATATAGAACTAGAGAACCAAGTTAATGCTATTGGCCTCTGAAACAAAACTGAGATCCCCAGATAGAACTGTGTGGCATGAATAAGCTGCATCATCATTGAAGAAATGTGGGAATAAGAAAAAGGCAGTGAGAAACTCCCCACACCCACTCCATATCTGTGGATGTGGGTGCTGAAAAATGAATAATATGGTTATTCACTGATATTCCTTGAAAGACTTAACATATTTTCCCCTTAAGTCACCCTATACTCTCTCCCTGTGGTGATTGATTTGTTAAAAAAGATGATTTAGATGCTTGTAAGAGTGGAAGTCGGTGAAGGCCAGTAGTAGGCTGGCCTTGGGAATTAGATACCTAAAATCCTAGATTCCAGTTCTAGTTCTGTCATTACCTACCTGTTTACCCTGGAGAATTTACTTATTTGGAGGCCTTGTCTTCTCATCTTATTAACAGAGTGTTGGTTATAAAGAGTTTCACTCTTAAAATGGTATTCTTCTGCCAGTTTTATCATTCTTATAATCTGGCATAATTTTTTAAAACTTTTATTTATGTATTTTTGAGAGGAGGGTGAGAGAGAGAAAACAAGCAGGAAAGGAGCAGAGAGAGAGAAGGAGATACAGAATCCAAAGCAGGCTCCAGGCTATGAGCTGTCAGGACAGAGCCTTATATGGGTCTTGAACTCGCGGACCACGAGATCATAACCTGAGCTGACTGCACCACCCTGGCACCCCTAGTCTGGCATAATCTTAAGAACATTTTAACAAACTTGATCTTTTATTTATTTATTTTTTTTTAAGTTGGAGTCCGTTTGGAATCTGAGAGCAAGAATAGGGCAAGGATAGGGAATAGAGTGTGAAACTGCCCCTTTATAGGAAGAAAGCCTAAAACTTGCCTTGCGGACTCAAACACATCTTGGGACATTGAGAAAGAGTATCTGTAAGCATAATGGGGCTTAAATATTGTTCTGTTTTATTATCAAGAAGGAAATTATCCTTGACTTGCATAATTTATTTTGATATATCATAAATTCAACTAAAAACCTTGAACTAATCACACCTTTAAATATTATGTCATTGTATATATAATACAGGGAAATTCCCCAGCAGTGAGAAAAAAGAAGAAATTCCTTTATTGATAACTCAAACTGAATATAGGTAAAACTAGTTCTACACACATATAGTTACCTTAGTCATTTGGACTGCCAAGAAGAAGCTTGCTTTAACTTGAACTATCTTAGTAAAAGGTTTTTGGCTTTTAAAGGTTCTTAAGCACTATAATTGCCCAACTCTCTACTTTATTCTCTGCGAACCCAGCAAGCATTCCCCCTCCCCCAAGTTATTGTTCCATGATTTACAGAGAAACTTGCTAGTCCCCTTGCAGGATGACCCAATGTAAATTAACCGGATATATATTTATTTCACCTGGAGAATATTGGGATAAGTCTAAGAGAATTATTGCCATCTGATATACTGACCTATGTGGGGGCATCTTATTTATTAAATCCACAAGCCACTGCAATTCTGTCAGGCCACTTATGTGACGAGTGGAGACCTGCTTCCATAGTGAAGTCTGGCACAGCTAGTGCTTCTCTGTGCCAAAAAGGGCAAAGGACTTGAGCAAGAAGCCAGCTTTTTCCTGATTACAAAACTGACCACAGTTCCTCGCCAACCTGTCATTGTGAGTCTTCTTGCTTGCTTGCTTGCTTGCTTGCTTTCTTTCTTTCTTTCTTTCTTTCTTTCTTTCTTTCTTTCTTTCTTTCTTTCTGGTAATGCATTATTTTTGTTAGAGAGGACTCCACTTTTTTTTTCCATCATGACATGGTATTTGTCACTTAAACATCACCTTGTGTTAAGCCATCAACTGGTGCAGTATGACTGCCTTTGCTAGTGATGGATAAACTTACTAAGTTTTTAAAAACCAAACCCTGATATATAAAATCTAAAATATATCTCTCAACTATTTAATTTTATAGAACTTGGATTGTAATCTCATTTGGGTTTTGTAAAGTGGTGGAATAAATACCTTAAAAATCACATTTCAATAGCATGCTAAGGCCACATTTTAAAATACAAATACATGTTTGCGGCTCCTGGGTGGCTCAGTCAGTTAAGCATCTGACTTCGGCTCAGGTCATGATTTCATGGTTCATGAGTTCGAGCCCCATGTCAGGCTCTGTGCTGACAGCTTGGAGGAGCCTGCTTCAGATTCTGTGTCTCCCTCTCTTTTTGCCCTTCTTCCTCTCATATTCTGTCTCTCAAAAATAAATAAATATTGAAAAATTTTTTAATAATAAAGTAAAATATAAGCACATATTTGAATTAGTTTTCAGGGCACCTGGGTGGCTGAGTCATTTGAACATCCAACTCTTGATTTCTGCTTAGGTCATTCATTATCCCAGGGTTGTGAGATCAAGCCCCACATCGGGCTCCACGCTGAGTGTGGAGACTGCTTGGGATTCTCTCTCTCTCCCTCTGCCCCCCTCCCCTGCTCATGCGCTCCCTCTGTCTCTCTCTCTCTCTCAATAATAATAATAATCAAGGTAATATTAATAATAATGAATTAAATAGTTTTCTTCAGATAATATGGTTAGAGATGCAACCGGTGATGGGCAGGCTAGGAAAAACTTTGTCCAGGTGAGTTTATCTGGTATTTCATAACCCAGAGATGTAAAGTTATCCATTCAAGAAGCAATTGAGAACTGAACAGTCTCTTTGCTCTGATAGCTCTAAATACTGTACAACTAACTCACGCCCCTCACAAGACACCAAACATGTGGGTCACTGGCGAGACAGTGTGGCAATGTTTTCCTTGTAATGTACCAAGTCTTGCCAAAGCAGTGAACAACATTATGACACAACATTTGTCACAGCTGGCTCGCTAACAGGAGAGTGCCAGCCAATTCAGGCCTGGTCCTTTGTGGGTTTATTCCCACCTCTCCCAAATATTTGGAAACTAATGTCTTAACTCATTGGTTGTGTTCACAAGTTCTACTACTGCAAGTCTTTTTCTTTTTTAACGGATTGGTCTTTTGCAAGAAATAGACAAAATATCAGTGTGAATTACAGCAAATCGCTGTTCCATGCTGTTATGGGTGAAACTTTGGGAGATTCTCTTATTGACCCAGAAAGCGATTCCTTTGCTGATACACTGTCTGCAAGCACTTTACAAGGTAAAGTCAATTCCAGATATGGCTGTTGGGATACTTTGGGTATTTATGGAATGGTAAAATTGCTCTTGTAGTTTGTTTTCCAAGCTATATCCTAATATGAGATGGATAGTTTAGTATTTTAATGCTTAGTTTGCCGTGTTAGTGTTCACTTATAAGCATCAGAACTTAAAAAAAAAAAAAAAAAAAAAACCCTAAACTAATCCATATTGTATCTCTGTGCATGGCTTCCTTTTCCTGAATTGTAAGCATTAAAGGTATATTTATATTTTTAAAAATCCTATTCAGTTTTGTCTCCTCAGTTTATATGTGTCTACCACATATACTTAGAATACTTTAGAATACCTGAGGGGCTGCTTTTCCCCCATATATAGTCTTATATGTTTCATATCTCTCCTCGCCATTTTTATCCCTTCTACAGCATTTTTATTCCCCTTAAAATGCTCTCAGCATATTTTTGTTCTACTTTGAAATTTAGATATTTGTGTATTTTATCTCTCCCAAAGAATTGTAAGCTTCCAGAGTGTAGAACCAACCTATATTCTTTATACTTCTTAGGATACCTAACACGGTGCCTAATGCTTTGTAGAATAGATTGTGGGACTATGAGAATGTCTATTCCAATTCCAAGCATTTCATTTTACCCATAAAGAAAACAAGGTCCCTAAATGCCTATTGCATGCTAAATAACTGATTAATTACTACTTTCACTCAGATATAGAAGATACCTCATTTTTCAAAATTCCTTTCTTGGCCATTGCAAAACATCAGTTCTTCATTTCTACAGCTCCTTCTACTGGAGTTTCTTAGCACAGCTTCTTCTGTTTTCTACTATTTCATATTTATTTCTGTATTTCTGTTTTATTTTTTTCTTGTAGATGGCACATAAAAATAGATTTTGTTAACTAATGCGATTCATGTTTTAAAATATAAATGCTAAAGCATTATAATTAAGTTGCTTAATTGTTGAAATGAATGGCTTTACATTTTAATGTTTCGATTTTTCTGGAAGCCTGAAGTTTGAATATATTAATCATGGTTTAAAAAAAAACACCAGGCTGTTAAAAATTAAGAAAAAATATTTCCTGAAATACTATTTCGTTTTTTATGGTCATTTGATTCACTGTGTGTATCGGTCCTCTGAGCCTCTTAAATAGGATCTTGGTTTCATTATATGATATAAAAATCTGTTTATTCTGTTTTTCTGAAAGCCACAAAAGTTGTTGCTATCTTTCTCCAGTTATTGAGTTAGCCTGTATCAGGGCAGAATGTCCTAGCTATACTGTGAAATAGTTCTTGAGTAAAAATTTGGTAATTTTGTCTCTTTGAAAAGAGTATGTACAAGAAGAATGCAGTGCAACAAGTAGGTTAGGTTAACTGAGGAAATGTGCTGTTCATGGTAAGAGATAGTTATGTGATTGAAGTTAGTTTTCATTCTGCACTAATCTCTTTATGTTTACGCCTTGACTTTGCCCTGGATTTAATTTCTTTGAATCTCAAATCCCCTCCAAAAGAATAACTCCGTACTTTTCTTCTTAATTAACATGGTACAGAATAAAATTATTAGTAATTAAGAAATTATATATCGTGCCAATAATTTAACTTTTGTTTATACGGTCTCTAATTACTTCTTATTCGTGGGTTGTTCTTCTGTTAAAAACATGAATTCCTAAAGACCAGTGGCCTGTGATTCTTAACTTCTTTTGTGTTTTGTAGATGACCACTATTTACTCTACCCTTGCCAAAACAAACAAACATACAAACTTTAAATTTGACATATAATCATCATTAGCTATGGAGGCCCTCAGAGATGAAACACTGTAGAGATTAGGTATTTGACTTTAATACAGAACCTAATTTAGGTGCTCCTTCCTCGCCATAGGCAGAGTGGGATGGGGGGTTGTTGCAGGTAGCTGTGTGCTGCTATTTTGAAGAAAAAGTGGCTTGTTGAGTGTGAATGATCCAGATGTACAAGCTACATTGGTCATATTCATGAAATTCAAAACTGTATGCAGCTTTATGCCCAAAAAGAACTTATGCACTTTCCCTGGGCTCCATTATCACTGTGATCCCCCCTTTATCTTATTCCCCTATTTTCATCATGAGCTCAAGTAACCCCAAGTAACCCCATGCTGGCTCTGAAACCATTTCCACTAGTAAAAATTGGCAAGATGGAAGGGAAGTTTCCCCAAACTCAAGCTGAATGTGCCTCCTGCTTTTAGTGCCAGACTTAGTCCTGTGTGAATTCTGTAATTTTAAAGTGTTGCACCAGAGCACTGAAAGATGATGACACGCTCGTCCTTTGGAGCTGATTGAGCAATGGAAATATGCCTTGGAGACATGATAAATGCTGCAATAGACCATCCTTTGAAACGAGCGCCTCTCCTGAGATAGGAGTGAGTGATTGATTGCCCGCCATTTTTATTGAGGGATACTTAAATTGTGTCTCCGTGACTCCAGGCAACTGTATATTTAGAAGCATTTAGATAATTGACCAAAGTTTTCACCTTTCTAGAGGTTTAAAGGGACCCCTGTAGTATCAGGGAATGTAACTACCAGGCTTGTCTTGGCCACATACGTTTCATATGGATTTGAGTAAGTCACTTATCCTCTCTTCTTTCTGTTCCCACATGTAACAACAGTAAATACAGAGTTACTGCAAGGATTAAATGACACAATATTTGCGAAAGCACATCTAAAGCCCTGTATAGAGTTTATTGTTCAGGTCTTGGAGTAATAATCACTGGCGGATAGAAGAGAAGATATCTCATATCCTACATTTGAAACATATTAACGAATATCGGGGGAAACTGCAGAATTCTTTGTGCACCAAAATAAGTGGCAGTTTTTGAGTGACATAAGACTTCTGCATGATCTCCTGAAACATTTTTCGATAAGGAAATGATCAAAGTTAGAGAAAGCATCTGTCTGATTTTTTTTTTAATGTTTTTATTTATTTATTTATTTCTAGGAGAGAGAGAGAGAGACAGCGTGAGCAGGGGAGGGTCAGAGAGAGAGGGAGACACAGACTGAAACAGACTCCAGGCTCTGAGCTGGCAGTCAGCACAGAGCCCGACGCGGGGCTCGAACCCACGAACCGCGAGATCATGACCTAAGCGAAAGTCGGACGCTTACCCGACTAAGCCACCCAGGCGCCCCTGATTTTTTTTTTTTAATGAGGAATTAGCTCCCACTTTCACTAACATTTGTTTAGGAAAAGATCAAATTTCTAAAAGTTGAAATCATTCTTTGGCCCTAAATGAAAGCAGTGATTATACATTTTCTCTCAGAGACATTGAAAAACTATCTTAGCTTATAATATTCTTTATAGTGAAGATTTAGATAATTGACACAGTTCTGAATTTCATAATCTCACATGTAATAATAATTCAGGGTCTTTTTCTAAAATTTTACTGTTGTCCATATTAATATTTTCTTTAGTATGGCTCTGTTTTATCATGTATTTCTTTGATTTTACTGTTCAAATCTCTTTTCTGATCACCAAGACTTAGAAGATTTGGTAGATTTCTCAACTCAGAGAATCTCCTCACTGTGTTTCAAAAACTGTCATTTCTTTTGTACTTCCCCCCAAATTATGAATTGTAGGAAACACCCAAAACGTCATTTATAGCAGATGCATTTTTAAAATTTTTTATTTATTTTACTTGGCATCCCTAAGGAATACAACTTGTCTAAAAAGCTACCTGACAGCAGGTATCCATTTAAACTGTTTATCACAGTGTAAAACATAGGTCATCGAATGGAAAACAATTTATGAAAAACTCCGATAGAGGTTGTCCTAGATTATCATCTTTGTCAACATTCTTACTTATAACTTGAATTAAGGTAACCCTGAGGAAATTTTAAACTCATCATAGCCTGTTGTAAAGCACATACTCTGCTTCAGAGGAAATCCAAGCAGAATAAGTTTCTTCATTGTACAGATCAATGGAACTGACATGGGTTCTGCTATTCTAACTTCTTTTGTACACACTTACATTAGGCTGAAGAAGATTGTCCAGTAAATGCCCTGTGTCCTTCTACTAGTGTTGAATATTTGCGAAAATATATGTGATAGTGAATGAATTAGACTCATTTGAATGGAACTAGGTTTCCATGAACCTCTACTAGATTACCCCTTTTCATAGATGCAGTTTTGCACCTGTAACTAATTTAGAGACACAGGAATTACATATGCATCTGATAGCAACTGCTGTCCAACTCCAGTAACCTCAGAATTAAGATCATGTGGCTATTTGAGTGCACAGTTTTTTAGACCCATGTAATTTTTATCAGAGTAAGAGATTTGCCACACAAGATTGAGATTCCCACAAGTGATGAATGGTTTACATTATAAAGTAAATTTAAAACAGTCAAGTGTCAATTACCTTCATGTGTATTTATCCCTTATTCTCTCATGCCAGAGTTCCTGTACAGCCTTTTAGCTGGCTTTCTAACTGAGAGACTTTCAGCCATCCAATCTAATCTGCCAGATAAGCGGTCCTCAGAGCCTGTCAGATTTCTAATATGTATTGAGCACTTACTACATACAAGTAGTGCACCATAGTGAACAGTGATGTCTAAACACCTTTGCATGGTTCTCAAAGCTCTTTATAATCTGTTTCCACTTTGTGTGTTTTATTTCCCTCCACACCGCAGAGATTGATCTTCTTTGCTCTACTTGGACTAATCACATTATCCCAAGAATAAGCCATACTCACTCTTGTCTCCAAGCCTACCACATCCTGGAATGCCTTTCCAAATTCTTCCATCTTTTCACATCCTCTCTATCTTTCAAGGTCAGGTTCAAGTAACCTTTATGTCATGAAGCCTTTTCTTAATTCGTTACTGTCTTGTTGTTGTTTAATTTTTTAAAATTTATTTTTGAAAGAGAGAGAGATTGAGGGAGGGAAACAGAACTCCAGCAGAGGAGGGGCCTCGAAGGAGGGAGACAGAATCCGATGCAGGCTCCAGGCCCTGAGCTGTGGGCACAAACTGTGAGATGATGACCTGACCCAAAGTCGGATGGATGCTCTCCGGACTGAGCCACCCACGCCCTTTAATATGTTACTGTTAATTGCTCTCCCTCTCCTCTAAACTGAAAATATGCTCAGAATGTATCTTCTCTCCCCCCTCCGCTGCCAGCACCCTAATCGAAGCCATTGCCTCCTGCTTGGATTACTGTCCCCACTCTTTGACAGGTTGTCCTGCCTCTGCCCTCACGTCCCAACTGCTTAGTCTCAACCCATCATACAGAGAGATCACATTAGAATATAAGTCAGATCTGCCAGTCAGCTTACAACCCAGCACAGTTCCTCAGTTCACTTAGGATGAAATCCCAGGCTGCCCTCCACCCCCAACCCCACCACAGCCAACATCTCTGCCCTTTCCTCACTCAGCTCCAGCCACACTGGCCTCCTTACTGTTCCTCCCACATTCCAGACATGCTCCTGCTTTAGTGCTTTTGCTCTAGTTCTGGCTCCTTCCTTGAACCCTCATTCTCTGACATCTTCTTGTCAGCTCCTTCTAATCGTGGCTCAGATATCACTTCTGGTAAGGACTGCCACTACCCCCACTGTTGTATTCTGTCTTCCCACCATCCCTCCCTTCCCCCTGCTAAATATCCTTATTTCTAAAGTATTCATGATCTTCTAACATACCATATAATTTATTCATTTATTGTATTTATTGTTTATTGTCCACTTTCTCACACTAACATATTAACCCCATGAAGTCAGGAGTCTTTTTCTAGTTTGCTCACTAGCTGATATTCCCAAATGGCTAAGATATGTTCAGTAAATGACCAGGCTCATTAATACTTGTTAAAATAAAAGAATAAAATCCTCTACTTGAATAGTTTCATACTATTTAGCCTTTAATTGGAGACTGCCTGATATTATTTTCTGTTTTATATATTCCCTTAATGCAAATTATATAGTCATTGAGGATAAGACTCATGTTTTATTATCTTCATTATTCCACGAGTATCTAACATATAATAGGTATCTAATAAACTCTTATTAATACCAAGCTGATCTGCTCATGTACCTTACCAGCTCCTGAATTCACACACTGGAATATGTGCAGGAAGAAAAACCAAAAGTTTAGTGTACATGCCAACATATTATTCTAAAATCCATGCTAACATAAACAAACTAACAACATTATATGTTAAAAACCAAGTATAAATATATTTTGAATTCCCTATTATGCAGTTATTTGCATCATGTGCCTCCATTGGTTTGAATTATCATTACTTGAATATCATGTGAATATTAATTTAATGTCACAAGTTTGTGAATTCTCCAAATGCCTGGCTTCTTTTGCAAGCCTGCCTACCTTTTGATACATCCAGTATTTATTTGACTTTCAGGAGACTTATCTGCTAGCAGTGCTAAAAAAAAGCAACTTATTTGATTAAGTAACCAATATCCAGTATGTAAAGCAGTTAGCACAGTGCCCAGTTTGTAATAGATGTCCAACAAATTTAGTTTTGTCTTCTCACCTCTAAAATGAAGTTACAACTTGTGGATAATACAGATTTTCATTGCCCATGTTATCAAAAATTTTCTGTTACCATGGTTAATTAAGTCAGACTTACTGCCTACTCACTTAACAATCTTTTCCTTAGCATTATTTCCCCAGAATATTTAGATATTATCTGATAGATGCATATTAATCACAGTTCCAGAAGAAAGAAGCCCAGGTTCAAGTTCTTGTTTGGCAAAGAGCCAATGGCAAAACTCAGTAACAGAGCAATAGTTGTTATCTGCTTCTATCTTTCACAGATTCCAGACATGTAAACACCATGGCTCACCCTACTTCTTAATTATGTCACTTCTTTTGGAAAAAGTAAAAAATTCATTATTCTTATATTTTGGCTTTACATTAACAATTGAATTTTTTTTGGCAATTGAATATTTTTAATATAAGATTGTTGGATATTACTTTACTGTTGTCTCATGATTTATCTATAACTCTGAGTTTAGTTTTTAAAATTTTAAACCTGTTATATAGACTGGTCAAGTTTGCTTAATTGACTAAAATATAATCCTAATAAGAACCAAACATGTCAGTTTGACATAAATATGGCCAGATTTACATAAAAATCTCTGCCATTTACAAAGAAACCTCTTTGCCATTGTTATAACCACACTACTAGCTACTTTTAAGATACAAACAATTGTATTGGCCCAGGAGAAATTGATCCAGTTTGCAAGCGTACGTCATAATGCAAAATTTAATCATTTTTATCATATTTATTTAGTTATTTTGCTTAAGGAAACCCAAGTGGTAATATAAAGGGCATACTGGATGATAGAGACAAATATCTTTTCCTTGGAATTTCTTTATCAATAATAATGCAGATCTTAATCCCCCCACTGTGTCATCATAATTCAAAACCCATCTCTACCATAACGTTGTCCCAGATTAGTTCAGAACATGTTAATCCGTTTCTACTCTACGTTTCTAGAGCACTTCCTGTCTCTGTCAGTAGTACGATCTCTATACTGCCTTCAAGGTGAAATGTCTTTCACCTTGGTAAGCTCCTCAAAATACCTTGCATATAGTATTAGCTAATTGGTTATCTTGATTTGAGATAGTTTTTATATTACTGATTGAGCATTTACTGAGATTAAGATATTGAGAAAGGAAAATACCAAAGAAAAGTAAAATAAGGAGAGGCTTTGGGAAGAAAAACACTGTACTAAAATGTAATGATAACTCTTCTAAAGAAAAAAAAACTTACGAAATAGATTGTTGATACAAAGAAGAGTTAAATAGTTAACATAAAACTGGTAGCTTGGATTTAAGCCACTGACTTTATTTCATTTAAATGGAATGTCTCAAAAGACAACTCATCCAAAAGTGTTAACGTCCCAAATATAGGACACCTGATATAGGCATTAGTATTTGGGAAAAGATTTCCTGCATTTAAAAAAACAGGGTTCTTGTAAAGCAGAATAGGCCTTGCATGTAAGCCAGACATATCTAAAGGAAAAATGGGCACCAGGATGGCTCAGTCAGTTAAGTGTCCAACTCTTGGTTTGGCTCAGGCCATGATCTCATGGTTCATGAGAATTGAGCCCCACATCTAGCTCTGCACTGACAGCACCGAGCTTGCTTGGCATTCACTCTCCCTTTCTGTCTGCCTCTTCCTCACTTATTCTTTCTCTTTCTCAAAATAAATAAACTTAAAAAAATAAAGCAAAAACATAACATCTAATACTCTTCAGGATAAAATGTGCACCCTTTGAAATTTTACCTTCCCTGTCTCTGCTGATTTGAGGACCTTAAGTGAATATGTATTTAGCCTTTATTATCCAATGAAGCCGGTTAGAAAAATAGGTAGTTTATTAAGACTGATTTTAATACTGTTTTGTAACTTCTGAATAGAAAATTTCTTAAGTAAATACACTAGAGGGGTACCTGGGTGGCTCAGTCGGTTAAGCGTCTGACTTCAGCTCAGGTCATGATCTCCCGGTTTGTGGGTTCGAGCCCCGCGTCGGGCTCTTTGCTGACTGCCAGCTCAGAGCCTGGAGCCTGTTTCAGTCTGTGACTCCCTCTCTCTCTGACCCTCCCCTGCTCACGCTGTTTCTCTCTCTCAGAAATAAATAAAACATTAAAAAACTTGAAAAATAAATAAATACACTAGAAATTCTATAACAATGCTTTTAACACAAATGAAAAGAGTTTTTGTTGGCTTATATGGTTGGTCTGCATGTTTTTCCCTGTCAACTCCCACTCCCAAGACCCATCTCTCCTATTTAAGCTTTTCACCAAAGTATAACATACAGAGAGAAAAGTACGTAAATGATTTTCACAAATGAACAAATGTGTAATTCACACTCAGACAAAGAAATAGAACAATACCAGCCCTCCGGAAGCCCTCTGAATTCTAATTTCTAAACCATGAACCAGTTTGCCTGTTTTGAGATTTTATATGAAGAAGTCATACATTGTTTACTCTTTTGTGTCTGGATTCCTTTGCTCAGCATTTGTTTGGTAATCACATTACTGAATATAATTCTACTTCATTCTTATTACTGTATTTCATTGTGTAAATATATCAGAGTATATTTATCCTGTTGAGGGGATTCAGGTAGTTTTCTTATTGTAAATAGTACAACTAGGAACATTCTCATATAAATCTTTCTGTGAACAAAGGTACACATTTCTGTTAGATGTATATGTAGTCCATAGGGTGTGTTCAGCTTTAAGAGACACTGCCAGACAGTTTTGAACATGGCTGTTCCTTTTACACTTGCCCCAGTAGTGTGTGAGTGTTCCACTTGGTCCACATCTTTACTGATACTTGCCATTTCTTATCATTTTCATTTTAGCCATTCTGGTGGCTTTATGGTAATATCACATTGTAATGTTTATTTCCCTTTTTCTGATAACTAACAAGAAAAGCACTTAAAAAATATATATATATATATATATTGCATGAAGGAGGGCACTTGTTGGGGTGAGCACTGGGTGTTATATGGAAACCAGTTGGACAATAAACTATAAAATAAAAATAAATAAAAAAAATTATTTACTGAAAAAAAATATATATTACTATTTGTCTATATTTTTTTGTGAAGTGCCTATTCAAGTCTTTTACCCAATTTTATATTGGGTACTTTAGATATGAGTTCTAAAGCATACTTTGTCAAATATACGTATTACAGATGTCTTCTCCCATGTGTTGCTTTTTTTTTTTTTAATTTTTTAAACCTTTATTTATTTTTGAGACAGAGACAGAGCACGAGCTGGGGAGGGGCAGAGAAAGTGGGAGACACAGAATCTGAAACAGGCTCCAGGCTCTGAGCTGTCAGCAGAAAGCCTGATGCAGGGCTCGAACCCATGGACCGGGAGATCATGACCTGAGCCGAAGTCGGACGCCTACCGGACTGAGCCACCCAGGCACCCCAACTTTTTATTTACTTATTAAGCAGTTTTAATCTTAAATATTATCCAGATTATCTAATTTTTCTTTTATAATCAGTGCTTTTTATATCCTGCTGAAGAAATCTTTGTCTACTCCAAGGTTGATGAAGTGTTAAACTTGAGTTTTGTTTTAAAAACTCTTGTTTTCTGTTTCACATTTAGATCCACATGGAATTGATTTTTGCATATGTTGTAAGGTAGAGGTTAATTCATTCCTTTCCATATGGATATCCAGTTGACTTAGTTCATTTACTGACAACATGTTCCTTTCCCCACTACACTGCAGTGACATTTTGGTCATAAACTACTTGACCATATACATGCAGGATTAATTCTGGACTTGCTTTCCTGTTGCATTGGTCTGTTTTTCTCTTTGCACCAATTGGTGTATTGTCTTAATTACTGTAGTTTTATAATTGGGGTTAATATCTGATAGTAAAATCCTCCAGCACTGTTCTCTTCAAGATTACCTTGGCTGTTCTTGGCTCTTTGAATTTCCGTATAAATTTTAGACTCAACGTGTCAGTTTCCACACAGAAATGCTAATATTTTGATTGGAATTTTTCTGAATCTAGGGGCGCCTGGGTGGCTCAGTTAACTAAGCGTCCAACTTCGGCTCAGGTCATGATCTCACGATTCACGGCTTCGAGCCCTGCATTGGGCTCTGGGCTGACAGCTGGGAAGCTGCAGCCTGCTTTGGATTCTGTGTCTCCTTCTCTCTCTCTGTCCCTCCCCTGCTTGTGCACTTACTTGCTCTCGCTCTCTCTCTCTCTCTCTCAAAAATAAATAAACATTAAAAAAATCTTTTATGAATCTAGATAAATATGAAGAGAATTGACAGCTTTATAATATTGAATATTCCAGTCCATGAACACAGTATATCCTTTTCATTTATTTAGATGCTTTCTTTTTTTAAAATAATATTCTTGAGATTTGATGATAGCAGTCTTACACAGATTTTGCTAGATTCCCCCCCCACCCCCCCCCCCAGGGATTTGATGTTTTGGATGCTATTGTAAAAATCATTTTAAAATGTCATTTTCTATTTGTTGCTGGCTGATAAAAATACGGTTCATTTTTGAATATTGATTGGCCTTATGTCTACCAACTTTGCTAAATTAAATTCTCATTAATTGTAATGGTTTTAATTTTTTTATATATAGAATCATATCATCCATGAGTAATTTTAGTTTATTTTTCTTTTCCAATTCTTTCTGGTTTTTTTTTCACTGTTGCATTGGATAGGATTTCCAGTACACTGTTGAATAGAAGCAGCATAGCTAGTATGCTTATCTCATTCCTGATCTCAAAGGAAAACTTTAAATATTTCACTATCAAGTATGATGGCTACTTTAGGCTTTTGTTTGTTTTTTACAGATATTCTTTATCAGATTGATGAGGTTACCTTTTCTTCCTAGTTATTTTTTTTTTAAATTATGAATGAGTTTTGAATTGTGTCAGATGCTTTCATATAGAATATTTTTAATAATGTGATAACAGCTTAGGAGGAGTGTTTAAACATGAAAAATATTTACTATGTCTATTTTAATATCACTATATATATTTTTTAGATAATATATAGTACAACTAGTGAAAATCTGCATCAACCCGTAACCATTGGCAATCTGGCTACATCTGTTTTGACACTTTTGTTCTCATGTTTGTTTAACTTAAGACCATTGTCTTCTTATTAAGGGTGCTTGGCACAGTAAATTAAAAACAAAGAGTACACAGAAGCATAGTGTATCACATCATTTTGCCAGACTAAACAACTCTAAGTAAGACAATGCCTTCCCACTCTGGTAATTTCAGACTGTTAGAGATGCTTCAGTAATAAAGCATTATTTAAAACCACTGCAACTCTTATCTTTTCCTGGTTGCAGGAGGGCCCTTTACAAGATTGGGAGCGGTGGACAAAGCAAAGAGAGATAGTACTCTGGCAGATCTTTGGTGGCCCTTTCTTTCTGAGTAGTTACAAACTCCTGGACCGTTCCCATAATTTTTTCCTTTCCACTCAGTCTCCTCTCTCCTATTTACATTCCCTTCTCACTACAAAGCCAAAACCAAAATGTGTCAAGGGAGCAAGCAAGAGAGAAAAGTTCAATTTCTTTTTTCTGACTTCCACGTCATTCCTTCACTTGTCACCTATACGTGCTTGGTAAAGTAGGAGTTTCAACTAAACCAGAGTAATAACTACCTGTTCAACAGACTCAGCTTTAGTGTTGATTAGATTACTGGCAAGTTTCCCTTTAGAAACACGTGAAGGTAGTTTTAGTAAAAGAACCAAGCTTGAGGTAGTTTGACCATGATGAAAAGAGGACAACAATCTCCAGCTCAGGAGGCAGAAGAAAGATGGCTGTGGATGAGGGCATGATCCTGTTATCTCTGCTGTACCTCAGGATTGGATTAAGCAAGCTATATAAACAACATGTGGCCCATGCAAGAGAAAATGAACTCTTTCTTGAAAAACATAAGTGAATGTGGCCTTCTCTAAAAGCTGATGATAAATGCTTTGTTGATCTGAATATAAACATTTGCTATGAGGACTTCTGGTGCATTATAAAGAGAGTGCATATATGGTTACATATTGGAATGCTCAGCCTCTGCCAGAGTCCCCATTGGGAGTATCAGTGGGGAACCAAACCACAAAAGCATTGGATCTGGGTTTTAGTCTATGTAGAAAACAGAATGAAAATATATTTTCATGGGGTACCTGAGTGGTTCATTGAGTTGAACGTCCAACTCTTGATTTAGGCTGGGGTCATGATCCTAGGGTTGTGGGATTGAGTCCCATGTTGGGCGCTGCTCTGTGCAGGGAGCCTGCTTAAGATTATCTCTTCTCTCCCTCCCTCTGCCCTTTCCCTGCTCACACATACACTCGCGCACACACGCTCTGTCAAAAAAATTTTTTTGAAAATAAGTTTTCTTACATTGAAGAAACATGACACAGCAAATAATCCTTTTAATTCATGGTGTACAAAATAAGACGTTCTCTGTTCAGAGAAACCAATACAGGATTCAAACCCTAGTACCTGTTACCTGTTGACATCAGGCAAAGCCCTTAACCCCTTTCCATCTAAGGTTTTCAGTCTGTTGGGTGATAATAATAATTTTATATTACCCTTAGTACTGTTTATTGATTTATGTTACATATGTATACATTTATAAATTTTACATATATACATTAATACATTATAAATTTTGTACATAATGGTTTTACAGTACAGTGCTTGTCATTTAAGTACTTCAGAAATGTTAGCTGTTATTAAATTTTACTTCTAATGGTATGCAGAGGCTTTTTCCTGCTTTACTGATCAAAATCGTGATACCAGTGAGGGAAAGGAAATGAATTGATAGAATTTATTTTTTAAATGCTTGAGCCAAAAGGACAGTCAACTATTGATCAAGTATCAAAAATATTTTATAATTTTCCTTTATTTTACATGATACTACATTAAAAATTTCTCTGTTTTTCCAGGACTTTTTGTATGATAATTCCTTTTAGGAGGACTGAGAAATAGGTAAGGAATATATGTATTCCCTTTGTTCAGTGATATCATGGGAATTAAATTAAATTCTCATTTATTAATTAAAAGATATTTAACTTAATTTTTACTTTCATGAAAGTAATGCTTGTACACAGTTTTAAAAGTCAGGATAAATCTTCTCATGAAGAATAGTGCCCCTCTGTCCCACACCCAGTTCCCTTTCCTCAGAAGAAGTAATTTTTAATTCTTTTAAACATTTCTCCTGGAATTTACCTCTGTGTCTTTAAAATAACATGCTTATGCTGCTGATTTTAAAAATTGTATTCATTACCCACTGACTTCCTACATTGGAAGGTAAGAGGTTAGCCCTTTACCACCACACCCCTTTTCCCAAAACACACACTTCTTTCACCCAGTCTTCACGATGTAGCTATTTGTAATTGTAAGTGAAATCAGTTGTCTGTGTTTACATCATATTTGTGCTTTTGAAAGTACTGCTTTCACTTGAACCAGGCACGTGTGCTGCAGTTGTTTCAGATCCTGAATAGCTGTTTATTTTTCTGAAGTTAACTTTTTTTTTTACTGAAATTGTTCATTTTTTGTTGTTCCTTTCCCATGTGTTAGGTACTCTCAAACTCTCTGGCAGTAATAAAAACTCTAAGTGGTCATATATGCCAGGCATTCTGATTTCGTGGGTGATCTCACATGGCTTTCTTCACCTTCCTGTTCATTCGCTCCAGGCTGTTGGAGAACGGTTGTGCTGCCTGAGTCTTCCCCTTCACCCCTCTCTCGTATTTAGGGCCTTTGTTTCCTGGACCCCATATTTTCTTTTTGTTGTGACGTGGAACTAGCAAGAGTACATGGCAGGGGGGTAACTTTTTTTGAGGGCTTGTATTTCTGAAAATGTCTAAAATTCCACATTGGGAATGGTTTTTTCTTTGAATTTTGAAGACCTTGCTCTGTTGAATTTCTGGCTTCCAGTATCGAGTTGAGCAGCTCACTGTCATTCTGGTTCCTGATCCTTTATGTGGGACTTCTTTTTTTTTCTGTCTGGTGGCTTTTAGGATGGTCTCTATAAAAAAAGAGCATTAGTCTTTTTATCTTTTTTAAGCTTATTATTTGGGAGAGTGGGGCAGAGAGAGAGAGAATCCCAAGCAGTCTCCACATTGTCATCACAGAGCCTAGCACAGGGCTCAAACCCACAAACTGTGAGATCATGACCTGAGCCGAAATCAAGAGTCAGACACGTAACTGACTGAGCCATCCAGGCACCCCAAGCATTCGTCTTTTTAATGATTCCTTTCTGTGTGGCTTACCTAAGAAGTCTTTTCTCTCTTGGGTTTTGTTGTTGTTTTTTTGTTTTTGTTTGTTTGTTTAATGTTTATTTGTTTTTGAAAGAGACTGTGAGTGGGAGAGAGGCAGAGAGCGAGGGAGACAAAATTTGAAGCAGGCTCCAGGCCCTGAGCTGTCAGCACAGAGCCCAGTGCGGGGCTCAAACTCATGAACCATGAGATTATGACCTGAGCCGAAGCTGTATGCTTAACCAAATGAGCCATCCAGGTGCCCTTGTTATTGTTTTTAAATGTTTATTTATTTTTGAAAGAGAGAGAGACAGAGTGTGAACAGGGGAGGGGCAGAGAGAGGGGGAGATGCAGAATCTGAAGCAGGCCCCAGGCTCCAAGCTGTCAGCACAGAGCCCGATGCAGGGCTCGAACTCATGAACCGCAAGATCATGACTTGAGCTGCAGTTGGATGCTTAACTGACTCAGCCACCCAGGTGCCTCTGGGCTTTATTGTTTTAACCAATGTAAATCCTTGCCCTTAGTCACTCTAAAGTTAAAGAAAACTTGAGGGACAGCTTGATAATAGTTTTCAAGTACGAGTGATAATGGGCAAATATGCAGAGGATGGTAGGTATGGGTATTTAGAAATGGGGGGAAAGTTACAAACTCCAACATAGGTTAGACCATCACTTTCCAAACTATTCCATCAAATGTGAAACTCCTCAGACGTTGCATACTGTGCCTTTCCTCTGCTTTGTTCATTCTCATGAATTATTAGCATGTGAGCGTTAGAAGTTCTGCATAAACCTGTTTAACCTTGCATGACCTAGCATTTCCTAAATTTATTTGCTCACCAAATTTTTTTCTTTTTAATTATTTTAAAAGGAACATCATTAACATATGTATACCACAGCTGGAGAAATGCCAGGTAAGACCTAGACTTTCCTGGCTACAAAAAGAACAATTAAGCATTGGAATGAGTAACTGAGAGAAGCTTGGGACTCCTTTTCCAGAGGTCTTTAAAACAGGACATCTGTTGAAGGCGTAGTCCTCTTTGAACAATAGGACTTAGCTAGTGTTTCTTCCTCTTCCTGTCCCCTAGTGGTAGCTTTGGAGGCCATGAGCTCACCTTTTATATGAGTCTAGTACTCTGGTTCCTGATATGTAGAAGTGTGACTGCTGCTGCCAATAATTATGTTTATTGAGAACTTACTAAGTGTCTGGCCCTATGTTACGTGCTTTACATATATTTTCTGATTTAATCTTTGCAACAACTCTATGAGGTGGGCAATATTATTTTATAGACAGGTGAATTAGGGATAAAGAGACACAAAGCTGACCCAGCAGTAGGCCAGTATTGAAACAGAGCATCTCACGTGATAACTGGCTCATTTACCTCCACTGTTAATGTTCAGAACGGCAACCTGCAAAAAATAAATAAGTTATGTATGCCTGTATTTATTATGTAAAAACTTGGACTAATCAGTGCTCACTTTATTAGACTATTCCCTAAACCTTTTGATGAATGCAGAGTTTATTAATTTTTGTTAGGAACAAATTCTGTTACAGATGATTTTACTCTAATTTGCCATCCAGGTGTATGAGACTTCTCTCCTTCATAAATTTGATGTTATTCCCATATATTAAGCCCCCAAAAATCTGAATCTATGAAAATTGGGATAGGTTAAAAAGCCCCATTTTCAGCGTATTCCCATATAGTAACACCTTTGTAATGTGCAGAGAACGCCAGGGGAGGAGACAGAAAACCTGGATTCTCACACGATCAGCTATGTGCTATGTGCCATGGGCAAATCGCTTTCTCTCACCGTCATAATCTGTCAAATGATTTAGCGTATCTCAAAGAGGCCTTTTCCATTCTAATATTTCAGGATGATTTTTGTCTCTAGGTATCAGCTATCATAATGGGAAAGGACTTAAATTAGAAACTTCCCAGGTCAGTTTACACTGCTGAACAATGTGCATAAATCAATGGGAGGCACAGGATACGTAAACTGGAGCCTTCCATGACGACTGTGACATCAAACTGAAACATACTGGAAGAGATTGAAAAAAAAACATTGACTTAAATGTATCTTCAAGGTCACTTCCAACAAGGCTACTGAGTTTTAGAGAATCTTCGAAAGTCTTTCTCTGGCATCTTCTCTTGTACAAAATTAACAGCTTTCTCTGTTTTTAGTATGTGCGCTGCCAAAGCGAGCATAACACCTTTGTCGAATGTTAAGTTTTATTTGATAATAAGTAAATTCTTTCTTCATAGTAGATCCCCAACCGTCTGTACTGGGTCATCCTAGATGTTCACTGAAGGCTTGTGGAAATTAATTGTTGTTTAGGATAGAACATTAGGATCACGTAGAGAATTTGTTTTGCTAACCAGTTTAGAAAGTTAAGAAAAAAAAAAGATTAGAAAGTGAGGTGTGCAGGCTCTGGCATTTTTGACCATCTGGGTTCATTACACAGCTCTACTACTTCGACACTGTGCGTTCTTCAGCAAGCTAGATTCTTCCATGTCTCAGTGTCCCCTTTCCTAAAGAGAATCATGAGCATGCCTACCTCATAGGGTTGTTGTGAGGATTAAATAAAGATGGTCCAAGTGTTGTATTTGGCACAATACCTAGGAAAGATTTAGCATTCTATTAGTATTAGCTAATGTAATTAGCTAATGTACTAACGAGATGCAGCGTTTCTCCAGAAATTCTAATAGAAGTTTTCCTTTTCTTAAGGAATGGCTTAAAACCCCAAAGGTAAACCACATAGTTCTGGTGCTTGATTTAATACATTGTCACTTTTTCTGGCCCACTTCCATATTCCCAAATAATGATGCATTTCCACGTAGAGAGGTTACTTTCTTTTGGCATGATATTGGTTATGTTTTTGTTCAAAATACATTGGACTTTGGAGTATTGTGCAGAGGCTGCTCATTGACTATAATAGAGCATAAAGCCAAATTTGGAGGTTTAAAATAAATGGCACAGATTCATGTCCTTGCTCACAATGTCCGCCTAAAGACTTTTGCTTGAAACACACTTAAGGTTGTGAAATTGGTGGATAAACCCTGATGCAACCCACTCCTGTCACCCAGCTGGAAAGTTAAGACACTTACTTATCCCTGGGAAGGGCTGTTGCTCATGAAAATATTTTGTTCATTTGTTCTTTCATGGGTAATTGCACAGAGTAACAAAAAACACCTACTCAACTTACAGCTTGGCAGAAGCAGTAGCTTATGTTTTCTAGAGACAAAATTAGAAGCAGGCTCCCTTGGACCCATCTCTAAGTCAAAATAAAATAAAATGTCTAGGGAACCACCGCACCTCCCAGTAACTGTAGTCTATAGAGTAATATTGTTTAGGTCAGGATGTCCCAAAATAAAAGGAGAGGGATAAGTAAGAGGGGAAAGCAAAATATGCATTTGAGTTAATATGTTTTTATAGAGATGAAGAGGCAAACTCTTTTTCTTTCCTAAGTTGTCTTTTCTAAGGGGGCAGGGGAATTAATAGGACCCTAATCCTGTTCCTGCATTTATCAAGAGAAAAACTGAATATAATATACTTTGTTGAGGGAAGAGGTTACAGCTTAAATTGTACTTAATTTATACTATGGAAGATTATCCTCTTTTCTAGGGGAGCGCCAAGTGTTAGCAAAACTAAATCATTGAAAGAGTATCTTCATTCTTTCCCTTTCCTTTTATTTTTAAACATTTTTATGTATTTTTAATTATATTTTTTATTAATTTTTAAAATAAACTCACAACCCCCAAATCAAGAGTCACATGCTCTACTGTCTGAGCCAGCCAGGCACCCTGTTTTTTTTTTCCATTTTCGCAGAAAAATGAATACTCGTCCTCTATAAATTATCATTCTCTATAAAATATCATTCAGTTAGCAAACATTTAGTGAACAACAACTGTGCATAAAGTATAATGAAAGGGAAGACAGAAAAATAAGACACTGTCCATTTAGAATTTGAAATCTCAGGGGCTCCTGGGTGGCTCAGTTAAGCGTCTGAATCTTGGTTTCAGCTTAGGTCATGATCTCATGGTTCGTGAGTCTGATCCCTGCATCCAGCTCCTCACTAATAGTGTGGAGCCCACTTGGGATTCTCTCTCTGTCCCTCTCTCTCTGCCCCTCCCTGACTCCCAGGTGCATGCACGTTCTTTCTCTCTCTGAAAACAAATAAGTAAATTAAAAAAAAAAGAACTTGAAGTCTGATAGCAGAGATATTTATACAAATAATTATATCACAATTAAAAGGGAAGTACAAAGAGCTGTGGGGACCCAAAGAATGGAGAGTATTTTTAAGTTGGAGTCTTCGTGGAAGGTTTCCTGAAGAAAGTAGTGTTTGGATACTGTGAGAAAGACAGAAGGATTGTGACTTGTAGTGATGGTGGATGGGAAGAAAATACAGCAGGCTTGGCATGAACAAAGATGAGCAGACTAGAAAATGTGCAGCATGTTTAACCTGAACAGATAGTGTGATGTGCCTAATTAGAGGGTGTGCCAAGAATGGAAGTGGGTCTGGGATCACTGGTGGAAAATAAGACTGAAAAAGTAAGTTAGGACTATGTTGGGGGGCCGGGGAGGGAAGGGTGTGCTTGAATGCCATGATAAGACATTTAATTTATTAAATATAATATATGAAGGTCAGAGCTTCTACTTTTCAACCAATATGCCCTTACTTGAAGAGGACAGCAAAAAAGCATTCTGGGGCAGGGCAGGGCTGGTGGGAAAAAGAAGGGATGACTAGGTGGAGCACAGGGAATGTTTAGGGCAGTGAAGCCATTCAGTGTGCTTCTGTAATGATGGATACATGGCATTATGCGTTTGTCAAAAACAATAGACCGTACAACACAAAGAATGAACTGGAATGCAAACTCTGGACTTTAGTTGATAATAATGTATCAATATTGGCTCATCATTTTTGTGACAAGCATACTACACTAATGCCAAGTGTTAATAACAAGGGAAATGCAAGTTAATAATAGGGGAAATTGTATGCATTTCAGAAGTCAGGGAAAGGGAGGGGAATAAAGGCATATGGGAACTCAGTATTTTCTGCTCAACTTTTACGTAAACCCAAAACTGCTTTTTTTAAAAGGGCTATTTTGGGGTTGCTTGGGCACCTCACTCAGTTGCGCATCCAACTCTTGATTTTGGCTCAGGTCGTGATCCCAGGGTCATGGGATCGAGCCTTGTATCTGGCTCCATGCTAGGCAAGGAGCCTGCTTAAAATTCTCTCTCCTCTCTCTCTCTCTCTGTTCCTCCCCCACCCCCATCCCCACTCACATGCCCAAACTCTCTTCTCTAAAAAATAAAAATAAAGGCTATTTTTTATTTTTTGAATGTTTATTTATCTTGAGACAGAGCAGGGGAGGGGCAGAGAGAGGGAGAGAGAGAATCCTAAGCAGACTCTGCACTGACAGATTCAGGGCTTAATCACACATGAGATCATCATGATCTGAGCCAAAATCAAGAGTGGGACGCTTGACCAACTGAGCCACCCAAGTGCACAGGGCCATTTTTTAAAACACGGCATTCTTTTGGTCATGAAATGTACTACAGGTACTGATTTTTTAAGGAGTTTGATATTATATCTTTAAAATCACATGAATTTTTCATTCTGTTTGTTTACACATAAATGTCTATTTTAACATTAAAACTTTTTAAGTATTTTAACAACAAAACTTTGCAGTAAAGTAAATGACCCCTTGGGGTATGATTTCTGTATCAAGAAGTGTGGCTTTGGTTGACAGGGAGTTCTTGAAGTCCTATATTAAAAGTGAAACAAAACAAAATTAAACCATAAAAATGATGAGCAACCAATTATTCTTGCAACATAGATATTTTTTGCATCCTTATTTTCATTTCCCAGTATTTGTATAGATGCATATACACTGCCTTTACTCAGTCAACCTTCATTTTGTTTGCAGATTGAGCATTGCAGTAGACATAATGAGAAATAGCTGATAAGCCCACTTTCGTGGATATTACAATTGAGACAAAAGAGGTATATTTTGATATGAAAGTAAGTTATACCCAGAAAAGTAGATCGAGAAATGTAAAATAAGCATGCTGTGGAGAAGGGCAAAGTAAGTGGAGTGACCTGGGTTAGGTAGGTTTAAATGAACTGGGAAACAGAGGGCACCGTATAATGGGTGCCCTGTCATTTAGAGCATAAATGTTTTTCTGGATGTCACTGAGACCCAGCAGGACCTTTAAGCTGTCACCATTACAGATTCCTCCCCTTGTGTGTAGTGTTTATACTGTGACTCAGATAACTTAAGGTTGTTTGGGTACTTACTTATGTAGATAGTCAGACATGTGAACCCAAACAGTGGTGCCTGATGAGTCCTCTTGGAACCACGGAAACACATTCATAGGACAGTCTCCTTATTTGTGTTTTCAGGCACTTTGTTTTCCTTATGAAGACCACAACTGGAATCTTTAACCTCATGCAAGACCCAGCCTTTGAGAGTAAATTCCGTAGCTCTCTGCTTGCTGGGAAAAAACCAACAGGCCCACTGACAGATCCCCCTAGGAGAGTCGCCCTTCCTCCCTAAACTGTTTTCATCAGTGATGGAACAAGGAGAATATATACACAATAGGGTCCTGGGCCCATCTTGAGTTTGAATCCTCTATTTACCAGCTACTGGACACTAGGAAAGTCACTTTACTTCTCTGGTCCTGGTTAATCTATAAAGTGGGGATAAGGTTTTGGGTTACATGGAATCAGAGATAGAATGTGTCTGGTAAGTGTTCAGTAAATACTAGTTCACTTTTCTCCCCCTTCCCTGCCTGTTCTGCTAAAATTTCGCAGCCTCCTTATCAATTTACTTGCTATTTAATATGAGCATCTACTATGAGCCAGGCCCATTGCTAGGTGATAGGGATATGACTAGAGAGAAGACACATAAACCTGTGATGTGTTCAGGAGCCCTCAGGTTTATGAGCAATTCATTTCTTTGTCCCCAGTGTCAGCGGTCCCGAATTCAAAGAGCTTTTCACTAGTGTTTTTGACCAAAGAGTTACCATTTAAAACACTCAGTGACTGCCTTTTTGGCACCACTTTGAATAGCAAACTAGTTTCAGGACGACCAAGGACCCATTAGGTACCGTTTGGGTTCACATGTCTGAATATCTACACAAATAAGTACCCAGATAGATTCCTACTACATAAAGGTTTAAAGGCCATGCACACACTCTGGTGGCTCACAAGTCCACATTAAATACTGAGAACTAAAATCTCTCAGGAATTTCACTTACTAAATGGCCACAAATCATATTTTCAAAAATTCACGTGGCATGTATCACCCTAAGCAGACAATTCATGAAACAAGTTATCTTATGGTCTTAGAATCCATATAAGTGTTTTACCTTTGTCTTTTATATGTTTTCTTCTGTTTTTGTTTTGTTGTGGTTTGAGGGTAGTTTAGAATTAATGCTGGGCTAGATTCTCATTTTGACATTCACTCATTTATAACCAGATAGTTTCCACATATCTCTAACCTTTCCATTTTCAGTATGGAGAACACTTTGTCCTCTTTAGGGAAAACTGTATGCACAGAAAAGATAAATATTTGAGTAAGTTTTCATAAAGGGATCTTCCCTTCTTAAAAAAGATTCATTTTTAAATTAACTTTAAGAATAAAATTATTCATGAGGCACCTTTAAGAATAAAATTATTCGGTGTCCAACTCCTGATTTCAGCTCAAGTCATGATCCCGGGGTCATGGGATTGAGTCCTGTCTCGGGCTCCATGCTGAGCCATGGAGTCTGCTTGAGACTCTCTCTCCCTCAGCCCCTCTCCTCTGCTTGCACACTCTTCTCTCTTTAAAAAAAAAAAAAAAAAAAAGTTTAAGAATGAAATTAGTCTTACAATGCAGTTAAAGAATAAATTTTGGGCCGCCTGGGTGGCTCAGTCAGTTAAGCATCTGACTTGAGCTCAGGTCATGATCTTTTGGTTTGTGGATTTGAGCCCTGCATCGGACTGTGTGCTGACAGCTCAGAGCCTGCTTTGGATTCTGTGTCTCCCTCTCTCCCTGCCCCCCTCCCACTCATTCATTTTCTCTTTCTCTCTCAAATTTTTTATCCTAAAGAGAAAAATATTTAGGATCTCTAATTTCAAGAAAGTAAAATTGTCCCAGAACTTTATGCTTTTTAAAAAAACCACTAACAGAAAAATAAATGATAAAAATCGTTAGCAGACTTGATTTGATGATCTTCTTTAGGAGATAACGAGAGTAGGGCTGTTTTTAGGACATTCACATGGACACACTGACCACATCACAACTATCATAAGGTTCTCTACTGTGATACCCAGGTAAGGGGTGGCTTCTTTCCTTTAGTGAAACAGCCTGGGCAGCACTCAAAAGTTGGTTATGTGTTCTTCTCTTATTGTGATAACCCAGGTGAGATCACTGGACCAAATAACCTTTCAGTTCCCTTCCTCTTTATCTTTTTAGAAGATTGCTCTGCTCTCCAGGACTAACTCCATAGGTGTTCTTCTTTCCATTCCAGAAGTTACCATGGTTGATACAGAGATGCCATTTTGGCCCACCAACTTTGGAATCAGTTCCATGGATCTCTCCGTAATGGACGACCACTCTCATTCTTTTGACATCAAGCCCTTCACCACTGTGGATTTCTCCAGCATTTCCACTCCACACTATGAAGACCTTCCATTCGCAAGAGCAGACCCAATGGTTGCTGATTATAAGTATGACCTGAAGCTCCAGGACTACCAAAGTATGATGTTTATCTTCACTTCTCAGACTGTTAAGACTAAAATCATTCTAACCTCTCAACACTGGAATAAATGGTGCAGAGACTAAAACTCTCTAGAAAACATATCGACCATTCATTTCCTCATCTATTTGTCTATGAAACGTTAGGTATTTACAATATACCAAAAAGAAAGGTTGTGTGTAAATCTTCAGACTGTTCTTTTTTCCCCTCCTTCCTTTCCTTTTCCTTTCCTTATTTCTTGTTTCTTTCCTTCATAGCATTTTCCAGAATGACTGCATTGCCAGGCTTTTCTCAGGCTAAGAGTCTATCACGCAAACTTTGAATTCTTTGGGCCGCATAAGTTAATAAGTAACAGTTTGCTACTTTACATAACTTATCATCACTAAATTGCAAAGTTGTGGTCCATTTTTCCTAATTCTGCAGTTTGAGCGGCTTATAGTGAAACCTGTTTTTCTGCACAAATTTAAATTTTGCCATTGTAGTCTATTGATAAATCTTCTTGCCATTAACTAAATTCATATCAAAACATCAGACTGAAGACAAACCAAAACTGCACTTTTCAAGATAAAATAAATTTCTGTGATGCTATTTCCTTGATTTTTATCTTCCTGTGCTGATATGCTGGTTTTCCAAAGCCACCGTCATGTAATTGGCAACCATTACTTGACAATAAGAACTTCCTGTATTTCTAGTTTTTAAAAAAAAATATATATGATATACTTTGTTATATTTGTGTGGTTTTCAGTTAGAGCCTAATATGGAAATTTAATAGGCCTCATCCTTCCCAGCAGAAAGGTAGTGCTTACTCACCATGAGTTTTTCTCACTCTCTATCAAAGATTATTTTACAGACTACCTTTTCTAACCCAATACTGTTTGAAAACCTGGTCTTTTATTTTCCACGTACCTTCAAGCTGGGCATTACAGTGCCTTTTCACAGCATTGGTTGCTTCTGTGTTTTTTTGGCAAGAGTGATTTAAAAATACTTCTAAAATACAACATTTAAACAAAAATAGAGGAGCACCTGGGCGGCTCAGTTGGTTAAGCATCTGACTTTGGCTCAGGTCATGATCTTACAGTTCATGGGTTTGAGCTCCACATCAGGCTCTGTGCTGACAGTGCGGAGCCTGGAGTCAGCTTCGGATTCTGTGTCTCCCTCTCTCTCTGCCCCTCCCCCTCTAACACTCCATCTCTTCCTGTCACGAATAAACATTAAAAATGTTTATAAATTAATAAATTAAAATACATAATTTAATATTGTGATGAATGCCAAATACAGCACATTATGTAACAAAATAACCTTAATGGTCTCAGATGCTGTGTGGCATCTCTCAGAACTTTAATACTACCAGATACTGAAGGGTCGTAGAACCACAGACTTAATACCCTTCCCCATTTTATTTTTACAGGTGAAGCTCAGAGGTGTTGTGACTTGCCTGTGGTTACGAAGCCTACTTCTTCCTGTGTCTTTTTTTCACATTCCACAGTGTTTCTACACTTAAATAATAAACATATGGCAGTAAGGTGGACTGTGGTGACTTGTCATAGTGCCCGTTTAGCCATTTCTCACGTGATAATTACCTGCTCACATTTTTCTGTACAGGTGCAATCAAAGTGGAGCCTGCATCCCCACCTTATTATTCTGAAAAGACTCAGCTGTACAGTAAGCCTCATGAAGAGCCGTCCAACTCCCTCATGGCAATTGAATGCCGTGTCTGTGGCGATAAAGCTTCTGGGTTTCACTATGGAGTTCACGCTTGTGAAGGATGCAAGGTAATTTTTTTTCTAAAAATTTTCTGACAATTTACCTGTTATTTCATTTCTTGTTGTGAACACATGGCAAGGAATTGAGAAAAAAAATTGTCCAACTTTTTTTTTTGTTTTGGTAAAACCCATTCTTCAAATGATATATTCGAAAACCTAGGAAAATAGGTAAAAGCAGAGCTGCTTTGCCTCACTTCCTTCTCTCCAAATTGGTCCTTGAGCCACTGATCTAGTTCAGCACTCCCATTTTGCAGGTTAAAAAAAAAAGTGTGTAGTATGTCATGACAAGATGGGGTGGCCTAGAACCCGGATTTTATGAATCCTCTAGTTTTGTTTTTTCCTTACTATTCCATGTGATATTTTGTATATGTAGGGTTTGACAGATTAGGTAGATAGATACATTTATTTGATACCAAGAACAATCCCATGAGGTAGAGCTTATTTATGACCACCTTACAGCTATAGAAATTATGAATTAGTAAAACTCACCCGTGGTCATCCGTTAAGAAGTGGCAGAACTAAGGCTAACTAGAATATATATCTTATGATTCCTAAACCAGTGCTCTATGTTTTAATTCACATCGATCAGTCTGAGACATGTATATGACAGTTTTGGAAGGGACATACACTTTTCCCTCATGTCCCTTCTTTATGAAAAGTGTATTTTGGAAAGCTCAAACATTTAGCAATATTCTGCCCAATTATTAAGAAATTCTTAACCCGCTCATTTTTTAATAAGTAATCATTTAAAATAATTTTAATATACTCAGTGAATAAAATAGTATTTGTTATACACTCTAAGGTTCAGAATAAATTATTTATAAATATTTACATTATAAAATAAACAATGGTTATATAAGATCAGATTTAGACCTCAGTTGGGCTTTTTATTCAGAATAAAGGTATATGACAGCAGTCAGGTGGGTGTTAGAATATCTGGGTTCCGGGGCGCCTGGGTGGCTTAGTCGGTTAAGCGTCCGACTTTCGCTTAGGTCATGATCTCGCGGTTCGTGGGTTCGAGCCCCGCGTCGGGCTCTGTGCTGACTGCCAGCCTGGAGCCTGTTTCAGAGTCTGTGTCTCCCTCTCTCTCTGACCCTCCCCAGCTCACACTGTCTCTCTCTGTCTCTCTCCTAGAAGTAAATAAAATATTAAAAAAAAAAAAAAAAAGAATATCTGGGTTCCTAGCTGGATGGTAGGTCAAATATAGAATTTAATATTCATTGAATTTCTACTATGCATCAGATATTGTACAAGATGCTTTTTTTAAACCACATTCTTCCTAAGTTTTTGCATCTTTAAAATTATGGGATTAAATTACATGATCTCTAAAATCTCTTTAATTCAAATAGTTTATTACTCTAAAGGCAGCCTCTTAAAGTGAAAAGAGACCAGCTGTAGTCACCTAGCACCTGTTCAGAGTTAATAGCCACTCACATAAGCCTTCAATTACCTCATGTGTCAAATGGCTTGGTTGAATTACTTATCCAAGATCTTATTCATCTCTAAGGTCTAAAATTCCAAAATGACTTTTTGAAATATCAGAGAGATACTTTCATTTAAAACACTAAAATTTATTCATTGTATGATTGAAACCAGACTAAAATATCTGTCATCTATGAAATCATTAGGTATAGTCAGTGATTTAGGATTCCAGTGAGTAGTGAAAACATGTCATTTTATTGTGTTAGATTTACATAATTTTTGAGTAAATTGTTGCTAAATTCTGAACACCTGAAGAAACCATTCTGTTTGGTCCTCTTGGTAATTAGCATTGATAAATAAATAAAAGTAATGTGGTTGATTAAGTTTCCCCCATATATTATTGCTTTTTATGGGCTTAGAAAACTAGAACGTTTAAGCAAATAGTTCCACCATGTCAGATATTTGTGGCCAGTTGCCCTCCTGATAACAACTAAAAATTGAAAGACAATAGTTGGTTATAGTAATAAAAGCTAAGTTCTGAGGGCACAAAACTTACACAGTAAAAGTAAGCAAAGAAGAAAAATAGCAAGAAGGAGAAGAAGAAGGACAAAGTCCAAATGCCATCAAGTTAGGAACAGAAAGGGTCCTACGGCAGAGATGGGATGGAAAATGAACACTTAAAAAACCCGAAAAAGATCCTGGATTACAGACTTCTGAGACTACAATGCAAAAAAGGTTATGCTCACCTTGGGAGGGAATATAGATATCTACTCATTTTAAAGATAAGAGTAAAAAGAAATGTTAATGCAATAATATAATTTGGCTTCTCCAGGTATAAGTCAGCAGTTCTCAAAGTGTGTTCTGGAAGCCTGTGGATTCCCTAAGATCTTTTCAAGGCATCTGTGACGTTGAAGCTACTTTTATAATACTCAGTTGTCATTTACTGTTTTCACTCTCACTCTCTCAGGAGTATTAAGTGGAGTGTTTCAGACACTACATGACATGGAATGGCAACATAGCTCTGGTGGCTAATGGAATGTGTGCCTATTATGTTGTTGTACATAACAATTTTTCAGTTTTAGTTTCTAGTCTAATAAGTGTCGGTAGATATAACCCCCGTAAACAAAAGCTCATGGGGTACTCAATAATTTTTAAGAGAGTAAAGGGGTCCTGAGACAGAAAGTCTGAGAACCACTATTATAAGGCATTGGGGCTAAAGAAATACTCCCTCTTTGCTGCTGTGAAACTAAACAAAATTGCTGCCACAGTCTGAATGCAGCTAATTTAGATCAGTGGCTATCAGTAATCAAAGATATCTTCTTAGCTTATCAGCCATACTCAGTAAAAGCCAGGAAAGTGAATAAACAAATGTGTTTGACTCACCTGTATGTATTTTGTAAAGTCTACTTTGGCAGTTTAACATTTGCCATTTCAGCAGAATGTAGCATATGCCCATAATTAAAATACAGTTAACCATAAACCAACAGACTAATTTATTAAATGAAAAGAATAGTTCTAGTGTTGCTTACGATAGCTGTTAGTGGGTCATCTGAAACAGTTTTACAGTATTGAGGGAAGAGGTTTATGTTAGTGATCCCTGTCAAAATTCAAACAGGAATAAACAGAATTAGGCTTGGATTACAGTGGAATAGTGACAGATTCTTGGGTTATTAATATTGCAGACTTAGGCAAAAAAGAACCTTTGCCTGTTGAATAATATATACACCTTAAAGCTTGCAAAGCTGTCATTTATTGCTTCTAAATTGGACACTTATTTTTTTCTAGTGGGTTTCATCTATTTTTGTATAGATGTATAAAAGATCATTTTAGAATGATCATAGACTTACCTAAAGATATAAGTAAATGCTATCTACTATATAATACAGTGCAAGGTGTTTTTGTCTTTCTATGTAGGGCCCCACTTCAAGGAGAGTTTTTAGCACACTCCTATCTGTCAGTGGGAGCTCATTGAGTCAGCTTCTCTGGGCCACACCACTTCACAAGGAAGCCAGATTCAGGACCAGCGTAGAGCTTTTAATCCCACTGTAAAATTGACTTAGGTCTCATTGCACCTAAGTTACAAGTTTTGTAAAAAGTAAAGCAGTTAAGGAGAAAAAAAATTTTATAAGTCAAAAGTAAATCAGCTACACCTTCTCACAGACAAATATGAAGATTTTGCAATAAATGTATACACAAAACAATTTTCTGCAACTGTGACTGATGGTATTTCCATCACACTAGTTCACAGACTTCTTTGGTAATCAGAAGAGTAAGGTGTTTAAACAGTTTTATGGACTCTAAAATAATAAATAAGAGTGTTTCTTTATCAATAATTATAAAGAAACTTTAAAGAAGCCTGTTCTGTTCTTCAAATCAATATATAATTGCACAGAAAAGCACTCAATAATAGACTTCTAGCTTTCTCACTAGATTTTTTTGAAGCAAAGGATAAGGAAACGGTTACCATGAACTTAGTGTTTTGAAAAAGAAAAGTTAAAGCAGCTCCTAAGCTGTGTGCTGAATTTGTATACTTATTTAGTTTATGGTTTTATGTACACGTGCAGTATATAAATAATATTCAAGATTATTTTCCTTTAACATTGAAAGACCCTGAATCATCACAAAAATAATGTGATACACATTGAAAGATATTGTATGAGTCAAAACAAAACTTTGCATTGTAAATAACATAATTCTCTCATCAAAAAAACCTTCCTTTCCAGCCATGCCAAATAACTGAATACTCTGGGACCTGCCCATCAGAGTTAGCTAAGCAGTACGTTCAACCACAAAAATCAGTTTTTAAAAGTGAAAATTTTAAAAAGCGCTCAAGGAATATCTTAAAACACATATGATCACAATGGCAAAAATCCAAACAAAATTTCTCACCAACATTTATTCATAAGAATAGTTCTGTACATTAGCCTTCTATCAATATCTGGAAAAAAATACCTTTTTAATATTCAGGGGTCCTCAGACCCTTTGAGGATTAAAGAGGCTTCAAGTTCTAGCAGATCAAACCTGGGACCTATTCTTTGAGATATTGCTGATCTCACAAGAGGTACGGAAAACTTCTCCCAATCAACAAGAGCAAAACAAACCAAAAAAACCCCTAGGTCTTGAGCTGTGAGCTGCAGGCACACTTCCTAGGGCAGGGCTCCTCTCATGACAGGGGCCCACAGGAGGTGCAGCCTTGCGCCAAAGACAGGTGCCTATAGCAGTATCCAGAGCCATCAGTGAGGGGGAGCTGAGTCCGGGACTTTTGAATTGAGCCAGCTCTCTCAAGGGAATCTGAAATAACCACAAGTCACTGGAGCCCCTCGCTTCCAACAGAAGCATCTGAAAATTCTTTTTGTAGGAAAGACTTCTCAGTTTAGACCCTGTAAGGATTCTCACAGTTTAAGGTCAATATATGAGTTCAAAATAAAGTATTAGTCAGTAAGCTCATTAAGAAGTCGATCGACTTGAATGACATTTATCAAAAATAGGGGCGCCTGGGTGGCTCAGTTGGTTTGGCATCCAACTTCGGCACAAGCCATGATCTCACTATTCGTGGGTTCAGGCCCTGCGTCAGGCTCTGTGCTCAGAGCCTGGAGCCTGATTCTGTGTCTCCCTTTCTCACTGACCCTCCCCTGCTCATGCTGTCTCTCTCTGAGAAATAAATAAATCATTAAAAAAAATTTAATAAATAAACAAAAGCAGATTAGGCCCCTCCACCTCTATACAAGGAAATCAGATAATTGGGATGCCTGATAGGGAATATAGAACAACTATGTATGGATTGTTTCAAGAAAAGGGGCAGAATCACCACAATGAACAAGCAACAGTAGACTTATCAGGAACATCTAGGCAGATGTGGAAATAAATCAGTACGTTTAGTGAAGCAAAACTTCTAAAGTAAAAAATAAAATTATTGAAATAAAAATTCAGTGGAAGGGTTAAATAGCATATTGGACATAATAGAAGAAAGGATTACTAAACTGGAATATAAATGTAAGGAAATTACTGAGAATGAGAACCACAGTGCCTTAAAGAATATGTGCTATCCAGAATCTGTTGCAAATTGAAGATTCTTAGTTCTTGAGGGATTTATAGAATCATTGAATATTAAAAATATGTCTTTACTAATCAATAGAAGAGTAACGTACAGAACTGTTCTCACTGATGAACATTGGTGAGAAATGTTTCCTTTTTTTTCATTGTAATTATATATTTTTTGTTATTTTATGTGACTGCTCTGATGTTTACTTTTATAATCAATATTAGTGAGTATGACAAAAAGATGGAAACTAGAAAGGAGAAGTTCAGAAATATGGAAGGCTAGAATAAGAAGGGCTAACACCTAAAACTAATTAATGTTAGAACTGATGAACAAGTGAAATCATGATGCAGAAAACATGTCCAAGAAAATAAATGAAAATAAAGCTATGCTGAGACACAATGCAGTAAAACTTCAGAATACTAAAAACTAAGAGAGTGTATAAAAGCAACCAAAGAGAAAAGAAACAAACTTCAAAGTCAGTTGACATTAGACCCTTCCACAGCAACAATGGAAGCACATAGACCATGGAATTCCAACTGAAGATAACTGAGTTCTCTATAATCTTGTAACAATGAGAGTGAAATGAAAACATTTACAGGTTAAAAAAGAAAACAAAAAACACAAGACTGAGGGAGATTAAGCCTCTGACACTTGATTTTGGCTTAGATCATGATCTCACAGTTTGTGAAATCAGTGACTGCATGGAGCCTGCTTGGGATTCTCTCTCTCCCTCTTTCTCTGCCCCTTCCCTGCTCATGTGCACTCATGTGCGTGCTCTCTCTTTCAAAATAAATATTAACAACAACAATAAGAGACTGAAATAGTAAATTTCAAGGATGGTACACCATAGAAAGCAGAATATATTTGCAACACCTCTCTAACACAACAGATTAGTGTCTAGAATATAAAGAATTTCTAAAATTCAGTTTTAAGGAATAGACAGTCCAGTTAAAAACTAGGAAATTTAAAAAATCAGGAAAATACAAATTAAGATCACACTTAGATCCTATTATACATTGTCAAATATTAAGAAGTCTGACATGAGTGCCTGGGTGGCTCAGTCGGTTAAGTGTCCGACTTTGGCTCAGGTCATAATCTTACGGCTTGTGGGTTCAAACCCCACAGTGGGCTCTGTGCTGACAGCTCAGAGCCTGGAGCCTGCTTCGGATTCTATGTCTCCCTCTCTCTTTGCCCCTCACCAGCTCATGCTCCATCTCTGCTTCAAAAATAAATAAACATTTTAAAAAAAAAGAAAGTCTGACAGTACCAGTTGGTGGAGGGAATGTAAGTTGATATAATCACTCTGAAAAACAGTTTGATAAGATCTTGTAAAATTTATCCTTCACCTCTTGTACAATCCAAAAACTTCACTCCTAGGTAACATTTACAAGAAGGATATTTATAGAAGCAAAGTTCATAATAGCAAAATATTGGCAACAATTTAAACATCCATCAACATGAGAAGATAGGAGCCTACTTAAAGAAAAAATAAAAAAAAATTTTAAAAACACATGAAATGTTGGGGCGCCTTGGTGGCTTAGTCGGTTAAGCGTCCGACTTTCGCTTAGGTCATGATCTCGCGGTTCGTGGGTTAGAGCCCCGCGTCGGGCTCTGTGCTGACTGCCAGCTCAGAGCCTGGAGCCTGTTTCAGTCTGTGACTCCTTCTCTCTCTGACCCTCCCCTGCTCACGCTGTCTCTCTCTCTCTCTCTCTCTCTCCTAGAAATAAATAAAAAAAATTAAAAAAATTAAAAAAAAAAAAACACATGAAATGTTAATAAATTGTGGAATAGTCATACAATGTAGTATTATAAAATTGTTAAAATGGATAAATCATAGCTTTTCACAAGGAAGTAGATAAAGTTTAGAAATCTAATACTAAATTTTAAAAAATAAAACTCCCAAAATACTATATGAAGTATCATACCATTTAAAAAAGCCCCCAAACAAGCATAACTAAGCAGTGTATTATTCAATTTTACATACAGTTTGATAAAACTATTTTCTTAAAAGTCAAGAAAATAATAAACACGAAATTGAGAATAATGATTACTTTACCAAGGGGAAACAGAGTGCAGGAGTTGGATAGGGAAAAAAATACATAAGTATTCCAGTCATGATTTTAAATCTTAGACTATGGGTTTACATCTGATAATTATCTTACTGTGTTTTATAATTACATATATTTTCTACATGTTAGTGATTAATATTACATTTAATAAAATAAAAAAAGGAAATGAGTATACCAATGGCCTTGTGATATCTCAGTCATGGTTTAGACTCGAAAAATATCAGACATGGCCCAGAAAGGAAGTTAAGTGACACACATATTCATTCAACAGATTTTAATAGAAGACTGTTGTTGGTGTTTGGGTCATATTCAGTGGCTCCCCATGAAGCTCACAATTTTAATTGGCAGTGGGGGAGGGGCAAGAAATAAACACTTAAATATAATAAATAAATTATATGGTATGCTAAAAAGTCCTAAGTGTTACTGGGGGGGAAAAAAAAAAAAACAACTAGAAGCCCAGTGAAGAAAACCAGAGGTTCCAAAGGAGAGGTGGGGGCAGAGACCTGCCACAGTATTGCATAGGGCATACAGGCCTCATTGAGAAGTTGAGATGTTAGCAAGAAGACTTGAAGGCACTGAGGAGAATAATCAAGTGTATATTTAAAGGAAGGCCTTCCCATGTGGGAGAAAAAAGTCAGGAGTGATTTCAAGGAGTTTGGCCTCAGAGACTGGGAGGTTGGTTGTACCAACCAAGATGGTGAAAGCTGCCAGCAAAGTGAGTTTGCAGGGTAAGCCCCAAGTTTCAGTGTTAGACATGTCAGCTTTCAGGTAGCTGTTAGATTTCCAAGTGACATGTCCAGTAAGCAGTAGAAACACTTGTGTGGAATTCAAGATGCAAATGTGGAGAAGATGAAAATGTATGTCAGCAGCAGAACCAATACTAGTTGAGGGATTTTTGTACCAAACAGGGCCAGATAAATTTGAAAGAGTTAAGAATTGAGTTTTATGGAGATGAGAACAATAGAAATGAATAAGAACATTCTGACAACAACAACAAAAAACGGAGCTAGCAAACACTTCGAATTAGAATTTCTTTCAGGTCTTTCAAAAAATATAAATACAGCAGAATTCAATTAGCCTGAAATCGACCTATTTGCTGTTTTGAGATGGCAGTCCATTGTCTGAGGATTTTTATATTACTTCCAATGTTCTTTCCTATCATTTTTTGTGTGTGTGTGTAGGACACAGCAGTTATGGAGCACTCTTTCAGTCTCATAAGTAAATGAAATCATTTCTGTAGGAAATTATGCAACATAGAGAATTCTAAAAAATTACCCACATGTGGATTTTTACTGGCCCTGATCATGTTTTAGAATGAAATGATTATAACTTTGCCAAATGGCTTAGCACAATAATAAAGGCTGGGGCATGCTGCTGGAATGATTTGCAGAGAAACTGAACCGATTACATGGTGTTTTATTTGCATTACATTAAATCCAGAGTACTTCTTAGAGTGTGCTGAAATTCATATGTAGAGCCAAGATATGTTGAATGACATCAGTTGGATGTGGTCACTGTCAGAAGGACACTGGAGATCTTCTGGCAGTTATGTGACTTGTCTGAGGTCACCGGTGACAAAACCTACCTTTTCTGATACTTAGACCAGTGTGCCTTTAGCCAAATGTTGCTGCTTCCATGTATCATAAAGACTTAAAATTTGTTTTCTTTTTTCCATATCCCTCTGCAGGGGTTCTTCCGGAGGACAATCAGATTGAAGCTCATTTACGATCGGTGTGACCTTAACTGTCGTATCCACAAAAAAAGTAGAAATAAATGTCAGTACTGTCGGTTTCAGAAATGCCTTGCTGTGGGAATGTCTCATAATGGTGAGTGAACACTTAGCACACGTATTATAACTGTTCTCTTTATGGCTGCCCGGTCAGTAGCCTGTAGGGCCGTTGCTGAAAATGTGGACAGTTTTCCACAAAATTCCAGATTTCAGACTATTATATGCTGATAAAACATTTCTCATTTTGGATGAGGTTTAGCCTGTCTGTACAGTCTTTCTTTCGGTGGTTTGGCATCTGCCATGATGGGAGAGAGGACTTGAAAATAAGAGGTGATAAGAAATAACGGTAGTATTTTTAAATAAATGTAATGATTGTGATTCATTTTTTAGGTTGCTTTAATAGCATTAAAAATGGCATTATGCTTGTGTGTATCAGTAGTTTCTACTTTAAGAAAAATTTTCAGGTTTCCGGCTGTGGAACATTAAGTGGCATGTCAGAATTTAGAGTATATCCTTTTTTTCCTCTTCACTATACAAAGATGAATATAGGTGTAGCAATATCCTTAACTTCAAGGAGCGTACAGGCTGTGGATAAAGCAAAGATTTTAAGGTCCCATAAAACTTCAGTGTCCATAGAAACATAAGAGAATAAAAATTTCTATTTTATTAATCCATGTCTAAAATCAAGCTTATGATTTTGAGTGTTGACTTATGAGAAAGAATGTAGAAGACCTGAGAAGACCTTTGTTTGAATTGTAGAACTAACTCAGTAAAATCATGGAAGACAGGCCTATCTGAAGAAGTAGTTCTTGATTTCCATTTAGCTCTGCTTGGTGTTAACACAATCACAAAACAAATTTGATAGTAACTTGATAGTATTATATTTGTCAAGTATTCTTTCAAAACATGTTATGGGCTCAAGAAATCTAAAATGCCGAAGTGTTCAAATATAATCTGAAGTCTTATTTCATTGGATATTCTATTTTTTTTCTTTCTTTTGCCTTCACTGGTCTCAAAACTGATCTGGCAAGAAGATAACGTTTGAAGTCAATCTTCATATGTTAAGACTCCAAAGCATCTGTGAAAATTAGTTTTATTCCATCATGCAGATGTTTGGTTTTCACAGTGGAAATCTTAAAAATACTTGAGAATCACTAATTGGTTGATACCCTACTCTTTAAAAATAGTTTACGAAATTATATTTTTGTAATTAACATGGGCCATTTCCTCTAAAAGCAAGAACGTATTATGAAGAAATCTGTCAGCTATACTGGACAGGATGGAATTTGGTCCAAATTTCCTCACAGTTGATTGCATTTGCTGTGTGGCAGTATACTATTGCAGTCATTGATTGCAAAAATAATTTACTGGTTTAATTCCATCAGTTTCCTTTCATTTCAAGTCAAGGGTTATATTTTAGATGATGCAGTCAAGTTGCAATCAATTTATTTTATCTTTATGATCAAATTTTTGACTTTGAAATCATTATTACCAAGACTGCCTAGAAAAGCATACCAGTTCTGCTTTTAATGCTATTTACTTTTTGCCCTTTAAATTTGTCACGTCACATGCTGATGTAACATGTTTCCTGTTGCTTGCACACATTCACATAAAATGTCTCCTTTTGCTTACAAATAACATTTAAAGCCCAACCTGTATATTATTGATGGTATCATTTTCTCTTCCCAGAAAATTCAAAGAAAGCCGTCATAAACTTAATAATAAAGTCACCATTTGACTTCATATGACAATTAGAATATTCTGTTTAGAGAGAAGAGCAATATTTTTTCTTTAATGTTTATTTTTGAAAGAGACAGAACAAGTAAGAGCACATGCGTGCGCCTGAGTGAGGGAGGGGTAGAGAGAGAGAAGGAGAATCTGAAGCAGGCTCCAGGCTCTGAGCTGTCAGCACAGAGCCTGATGCAGGGCTCAAACTCATGAACTGTGAGATCATGATCTGAGCCACCCAGGCACCCCGAGAGAAGAGCAATCTTGATAAGGAGTCTTCAGTTAGTTCTTCTTGCAAAGACAAAAAAAAAAATTAATGTTCGGCATCAAAGACTTATTCAGTTCAACATTTACAAGATTGCAGCAGTGACTGAGAAAATTCCTTCTAAGAAGTTTTCATGGGAATGTGTTTGCTACACAGAAAACATCCATTTGATCAAAGCACAAAAAGGGAAAGTCAATAACAGGGTTTTGAATACTTTTGCTTGTTATCCTGAGAAAGGAAACATTTCCAAATAGAAAGTTTTCTGGGTGGTTGTAGGAACTACCTAAAATTATTTTGTTAGTGTATTAATGTTTTCTGTGAATGGACCTCACTGTAATAACCCATCAAAATCTATTCTACCAAAATCAGCCCCCTGCTGCTCTTAGCACACACAGGAAGAGGTGAACATCCCCTCAAATACCTCTGCTCCATTCTCTACTACTTGTGTTTCTGCTCTTTGGTCTCTATTTAATCCATTCAGTGCATTTAGCTTGCCCATTAGCCCCCCCTCCCAGCTTGAATGGAGGCTTCTATAAGTAACCTTCACGGAACCCTCAGGGCCCTGGGGAACATTGTTGGGAAATCATCGAAACAAGAGTTGCTAATCTTTTCATCCTTGAAAGTTCTATGATTCTGCATAAATCACACAACCTGCCTCACTGAATTTTTCCCCTTCCAGTAAGCTAGTCCATATTTTACAGACCATGTCACCATCTTCTCAAATATGTAGATATCTGGCATGAACTTAAAAGTTTACACCTATATGTTTCAGTGCCATAAAAATATGATTCATTTGCTTGAATCAGGTCGTCTAGATGTTCTGATAGGCATTACGTCTGATGATGACATATGATGTAGCCCCAGCGTGTAAATCCAGAGCAGTCCAGGCTAAAGAACGGAGATGGTATATTTGGTTAAGGGTGTATGGTTCCACCTGCAGATGGGAACTTCTGGTTGGACTGTGACATGTAGCCTAAGCATCGTAGAAGGATGGAAGGATTTCAGAATTCTTACACTTGACAGCCTCGTTGTTTCTCAGATATTCAGCACTGGGTAGGTAAAGTACCCAAGTGTTGGACTGAAGTGCTTTGGGAGCAAAGTTTTTATTTTTCTGTAGTGATCAAGATAAACACGTGCTGCAATTATTTTGGTCATTTGACATGCCATCATTTCTAGACCACGGGCCAGCTCCACTGAGGGCTCCCCAGTCTTCGTGAGTCATGCTTAGCACAGTCAGTTCAATAGCTCATCTAGACACCTTTAGAAGAGAGCTCCAAATGAAATTAAGGCAGAAATAAAGACTCAGCTTCCTAGGCTACCCAGAGGTACATGTGATTTACCAAGTGATCATAGCATCACTTGCTTCTTGTTTTACATTTTGAACTAATAAAGCTGCTATCTACAGATTCTTCATAAAAATGCTCACATCGATTAATATTTATTCAGTCAAATGGACACTTAACACACACTTTTATAGTTTTTCTTAGTATAATTTTTGTTTTAAAATTCTGTTGGCAAGATCCCTGACGTTAATCATATTTTTTAAGTGTGACTTTTTTTTAAATTTATTTATTTTGAGAGAGAGACAGAGCATGTGAGTGGAGGAGGGACCGAGAGAGAGAAACACAACAACCGAAGCAGGCTTCAGGCTCTGAGCTGTCAGCACAGAGCCCGATGCATGGCTCGAACCCACGAACCATGAGATCATGACCTGAGCCGAAGTCAGACACCCAACCAACAGAGCCACCCAGGCGCCCCTTACCTCCTTTATTTTTGATAAGATTATTTATTCATTAAGAATTTTGACTACTGGGGCTCCAGGGTGCCTTAGCTGGTTAAGTGTCTGACTCTGGATTTCAGCTCAGGTCATGATCTCACAGTTGTGAGATCAAGCCCTGTGTAGGGCCCCTCACTGAGCATGGAGCCTGCTTAGGATATCTGCCTCCCTCTCTCACTTTCCCTGTCTCCCCCGACCCCCTTCTTCCCCTGACCCTGCTTGTCCTCTCCCTACTAAAAATAAAATAAAATTTTGAATAGTGAATATTTTGTATTGGACCTGCTTTTCATGTATGAACTAAATAATAAAATTATTAAGTGTAGGCCACTCATTAAAAAAAACAATGTGAAGTAGAGAAGAATTGACTTATGTTACTTATGAGTCATTCATCTGGGTTTACCCTATATTAGTGATATTTGAATAAAAATTATTCCTTTAATAAATGTAAAAATTAGTGAAACCTTAGCTTTACTGACTAGGACATCCTATTATATAATGTATGGGGAGTTTTTTCTGTTACTAAAAAAAAAGCTGACAACCTTAAAAATAAGTTCTCAGCAGCTTTATAAAAATCCAGAAAAATGGTCTCTCAGATATTTGTGGCACTCAGCATTTTACAAGTCAGTTCTCTCCTTCCTTGTAAAAAAGAAAAGCCTGAATGGCAAATAAGTTTAAACTTTAATATGTTAGGTTTTCTTCCTTAATCTTCTTTGTAATATAAAGGAAAAATTACCCAAATGTTGATTTTCAGAAACTATAACAAAGTAAGAAGTCCTGATGCACGTGGCAGTTTGTGCTGAGACCCACATGGCATTTGTGGTTGCCTCCACGCTAGCCTCCACTTCCTTTTCCCTCCGCTGCTCTTTTCCAGCTTGCCCTTCAGGTAAACCATGTACGCTGCTGTCGCTGCAGAATGCTCTTGGATGGAATACTTCTGGGTCTCTGCTTAGTATGTCCTTTGTCTCCCCGGGTCTACCTGGCATTCAAGGCCCCGTTCAAATGCCTTCTCTTCTGTAAGACTTTCTCATTCCCCCTCTTCCTCTTCTGTGTGTTTTTAACCTTTCTTGTGACACTCCCACACAAGGGAGTGATCAGATCTGTATTACCAAAATCTAAACTACTGACAGTTTGTAAAACGGGTAAATTAGAGAAATTCATCAGAAGACAAATGCAATATTATGAACCAAGACAGTGGAAGGGTTAGTGAGAAGAAATTAAATTGAGAAAAATATCGGGGCACTGACCAGGAAATACAAGTGTCTGAGGGAAAGAGAGGTTGTCAGAAATTGTTCAGGACATCTAGTTGGGTGATAGGATGAATTAACTAAGAAAGGGAGACAGGGAAAGGAAACTGTTCAGAGGGGAAAAGGAAAAGTTCATTTTTAAAATTATTTTTTTAATGTTTTATTTTTGAGAGAGAGAGAAAGAGAGCAAGCGAGCATGAGCTGGGGGGAGGGGCAGAGAGAGTGTGATACGTTCATTTTTAAAGTTGCATTTGAGGGTCTTACAGAATATCCAGCATCCATGTATAAAGGAATATAGAAGCAGAAAACTAAGAGTCCCGATCTTAGAAAAGAGAGGGCAGGAGTTATTAGCACAGTTTGTGAGTTAGAGAGGATTGAACTAGGAACAACAGAATATAAGGGAAGGAAGAGGGACCATCAGAAAGGCAGAAAAATAGGCAGAAAGATAGGAGAACCAGAAAAGCAGAAACCACAATGAGAACATTTTAAAGTCAGAGGGCGAAGAAGGTCAACAGTAGCAAAAGCTGGGACAGTGGATGCTGGCGAGGGAGAGCTCAAGCAGAAACGAGAACTCGGAAGAGGCCCCTAAATTTGGCTGCGATAAAAAGCACTGGGGACTTTAAAGAGCAATGTTTTAGAAATTTAAATGAGGCGTAAGCAAGATTGCATTAGGTTGGGAGATAAGTAGTGACAAATGCAGGCGAAGAAGGAAGACTGTGCTTTCAGTACCTTGAGTCCTTGAGGAAAGATGGACTGAAGAGATGATAACCAGAGTTAGAACCTTCGACATCCACCTAGGTGGAAAGGACGGAGCTGGTGAAGAGAGGTACGGGAGAGAGAATAACCTGTGCAGGCTCTCCCTGCTAGACACGGCCAGTCCTCCTCTCCCCCGTCCAGTCTGTCTAGCACCGTGTCTTGCATCGAACACGTGTTTGGTGAATGAATTCTGTGATTTCAGGTAAGACTTCAGGGAATCGGAGAGTGAGTCAGGGAAGGCAGGGGTGTTTCACTCATCTCTGCTTTGGAAAGAAACCTAGACAAATGTTTACATGTCCTCTACAGGTAGTTTGAAAATGTTACCCCTGAATAAAAATCACTTCATATTAGTGCTAAAGCTGCCCTGTGTTTTACTTAGAGGAGCTAGAAAATGATAGTCACTAGATTGCGAGATCCTGCACAACCTTGGAATGCACAAGTTTTTTCTCAAGAAAGAAGTAGAGAAGCATAACTTGTTCGCAACACACCTATTAAAAGCAATGGTGTTATATGTTATATTTACATGTTCAAGTTGACCACGAGACACAGTCTTACCAACTGTCAGAGCCTAGTTTGATTGCCAATTCACCCTTTAGATGTTAAAAGACAAAAATACTTCTAGTACAACTCAGTTCATTCTTCTCTTTTCTAATTTATTATTTTGAATATTGCTCTAATTTTTAAAATTAAGTGACATTTGTCTTGCATGCTCCTACCATCAGATAGGTGGTTTGAAAACATGTTGTCAGCTCTCATTAAGAAATACTGTTTCTTGAGGACCAACCGGGAGAAGAAGGGGGGAAATGGTGGGGGAAAGGGAGAGAGGCAAACCATGAGAGACTCTTGAATGCTGACAAAAACTGAGGACTGATGGATGTGGGGGGGAGGAGGGATGGGCATGGAGGAGGGCACTTGTGGGGATGAGCACTGGGTGTTATGTGGAAACTAATTTGACAATAAACTATTTGAAAAAAAAAAAAAAAAGAAATACTGTTTCTTAACATTATACCGAGATCCAAAGAGCAGGGTATCTAAATACTGCATGTGCTTGGAGTTTGTGTGTTCAGTAAATCAGCACTAAGTACACAGTCCTGAGTCTGTCATAGGCTGGCAGTGAACTGCATTCGGTTCAGTAAAAGTGTACTGTACAAAGGTAAGCTAGTACACGCTCACCAGAAACTGAGTCCCTACAGACCTATTCTTCCTGACGGCTGTGAACTGATTCTGATACTGACAGATTTTTTTTTTAAACCAAGAAACATGAATTCTCTGTAGGAGATTAATTATATGACCCTGAATGCTAGCATTTTGGACGTTGTTCTGTTTGTCAGGTGCTAGATCTTTAGAACAGACAGAATGTGTCTTTCTTTTTTTTTCCTTCAAGGAAACTGGAGACTGGTTTCGGAGACTAGACAAACATTGCTTAAAAACAAAGAATGTAGTATGTTCTGCAGTACTGTGTGTCATCAGAATTTATAGAATTTATAGCTAAATTTAGAGCTAAAAGAAGGAAATTTTAGAGGTCTTCTTTTCCAAGTCTCTCATTTTGTAGATAAACCAGTTGAAGACCAAAGAAGTTAAGCCACTTAGCTAGTTTTTCACTGAGCTGAAACTAGAAAGTAGACTTCTTGACAACTTGAAGTATAGTGTTAATTTCATTGTCTTCCAGAGAGACCAAAAGTACTCCCTCAGTGACTCATAGGAACACATGGAGCACTTTCCTCTGTCTTTGAAGCAGTAGTAGAAGATGAGGAAAAATATACTTGTATATGGGCACGCTCAGCCTTTATATTTCTGGTCCCCAATCTAGAACTTTTGCTTTCTGTTTCTAAACTCTAATTTCTGTTTCATTGGAAACAGCAATCCAGAGGGAGAATTCCTCCCTCTTCTTGGTTCTCAGATTCTCTACCCAGTGGGTGGAAACTGAGGTTTAAGAAACAGTACACCATTACTTAAACTTAAAGACAGAGAGAGATATAGATAGATCAGGTTTTCAGGATTTGTTCTTTATCCACGGGAAAGAATCTAGGTCTGTGTCTGTGACTACAAAATGATATCTATAGTCTGGTCTATAGTCCACAGTAAACATCGCTGACCTAGACCACTTCAGCCACAGGTAATAAAAGCAGTGTTTATTAAGCATTACTATGTGCCAGGTGCTATGCTGAACACTCTCTGTGCCTTATCTCACCACCTCACCAGCGGTAGATAGGTATTATTACATGGGACTCAAAAGTGACAAAATAAAACCAACAGTTTCTCCCTTAATAAATGTATACAGAGGCTCCCAGATGGCTCAGGTCCGACTTTGGCTCAGGTCATGATCTCACAGTTCGTGGGTTCGAGCCCCGTGTCAGGCTCTGTAGCTGACAGCCAGCTCAGAGCCTGGAGCCTGTCTACGGATTCTGTATCTCTCTCTCTCTCTCTCTGTCTCTCTCTCTCTCTCACCCTCCCCTGCTCACGCTGTCTCTCTCTCTCACAAATAAATAAAAAACATAAAAAAACAAATGCATACAAATAAAAAATGGTATTTTCTCTCCAACTTCAGATTTCCATATGTTTTATGCAGATTTAGTTTCACCAAATGGAATGTATTTTTTATCCCTTTTGTTGAACTTCTGGTATGTAAAAATGCTAAAATCACCTATCTGATTAGTTGCACTAAGAGTTAATTGAATTTAGTGTGCACCATGCGCATTCAGTGATACAGAAAATTTGTTCATAAGATTTAGCCTTTTGGGGGAACTTTGACTTCTCTTCTAAAAATTTACATATTATTTAGATTGTGGCAGAAGGCTTTTTGCTTTAATATGTCCCAATTCTAAATTAATTTTCAGAAGTTATTTTTGGCTATTTTTATTAGGTTACTGAAAAGCAAGATTAGCAAATATAATAAGTGGCTGTGTCTGGCTGGGCTTTTTCCTAACAGAAATTTTATTTTATTATTTTTTTAATTGAAATATAGTAGACACAGCGTGTTACATTAGTTTCAGGTGTACAACACAGTGAGCCAACGTCTCTTTGTTGTGCTGTGCTCACTGCAGTGTGGCTGCCAACTGTCCCCTTACGATGTTGTCATAGTACCACTGACTGTGTCCCCTGTGCGTATTCATCCCGTAACTGGGAATCTGTACCTCCCACTCCCTTTTGGCTATTTGTTTATTTGAAATTAACTTTTTGAATTACCTTTTAGGAAGTACTTTCCTAGACATGTAAAACTTCAGTGTGTATTTATACTTCATTAGCTGTAAAAATGTAACCAGAGCCTAGAGCAATGTTGAGCACACAGTAGATAGTCAATAATTATTCACTGTGTGAAGAGAAGGTACTGTGCACTCTGTTAAATAGTTAAAGAGCAACAGATTGTTGTTGATTCTTGCCACTCTGTTTTGTTATAAAATTCAGGTGGTCTCCAAGCTTTGCACCAAAACTACTTCTCCCTTCAATATACCATGATCCTTACTGGGTGTTTTCTTTCATGATCAGTTTCCCAAACTTCCAGTTTTTAAACTTGACACTTTAGAGCTTAATTCATCAAGCATTTTTTGTATACCTACCATGTGTATTGCACCCAGACGCAAAGGTGAGAAAACGTGGTACCCATAGATTCTAGTAGAATAACCAACATAAACCAATATAAGAAGTACAGTGCTAGTTTGCTACCTGAGCTATATATGAATGCAACAGTAGCCCATTATTTGGGAAGCTTTTCCTAAGCTGTCCCAAACCCCAGTTTTTTTATACACTCCTCATTGGGAGGAGGAATGGCATATCAACACCATTTTCTATGGAAGAAACATAATTTTAGAAGTTATCGAGTGCTTCTAATATGCCCTGCCTTCCCTCGGCTCCATATTTCTCAACTGAGAACTGCTGATGTAATAAATATAGTACAGGGAAGCAGATGATGGGACTGGCTTCACAGAAAAGGATTTTGAAAGGAACCTGCTGTCTGGTTCTCAAGGGTTTGTGGGGGGTTTTTTTCCTATTTTATTTCAGTATATATTACACAAAGACTTAGCAGGTGCTGGACATTATACTAAATGTGGAGGATACGATACTGAGCAAGATTCCTGCCTTCATGCAGATTACATAAGGGAGACAAGAAAACATTGTAGATAATTACTGTGATCAGTACTGAGAAAGAGAATACAGTAAGTAATGAGATCATATCCTGCGGGACCTAAACAGTCTGGGGCAGAAGGGTGGGGGACTACGATAAGAATGTGAGCAACCATTCATGGCCCATCCCAGTGCAACTAAAAAAAGAATGGGGAAGAGTGAATACAGAGACAAGATTTTTGACCAAAAAGTGGCGATTGTTTTAAGATTTCTATTTGAAGAGGTCATGGGCAGAGGACAGATTTACCAAATCGATACAGGCTAATTTAATTTGAAAGCATCCTGAGAGGTAAGATTCTCTTCCCCTCTAAGTCAGAGGCCCCTAAGGAGTCCCCCCTCCCCCAACACAGTAGTTGTATTAGTTAGTTAGAGAGCTTATTAAGGGTCAACTGAAGTAAATTTATGAATTTGAGACTCAGGGGTGCACAACAGTCTCTAGCCAGTTGAAAATAAAATTCACTACGTATTCAAGGAAATGTGTTTATGGTAGAATGCTACCTTTAGCATAATAACATACAGCAAGGAACCATCCATTTATTCATTCCTACATTTAGCAACCAGTGACAGAACACCACTAAGTGCTAGATGACAGTCTCGACCCTCAAGGAATTAGTGTAGTGAAGGAAATGGTCATAAAAACACACAACTGTGTCCCCCATGGGGAGTGTAAGAGTAGGGATACACACAGGATAATATTGGCTGTGATGTCCAAATGTCCTTATTATGGGAAAATGCAGAGTCCAAAGTGTGGCCCAAAAGTAGCATTATTCAAAATGTTTTGCAGATCATATTGGTGGGGATGGGGGGGGGAACCATCTGAATTGAAAGAGGTACAAACAGATGATCTTTTTCCCCCAACCTAGGCCTTACTAACCTCTCTTAAGTGTTCCTCTTTGCCTTTCTTTCTTTAGTTTTCTTCTTCTTTACACTTCCTCACACCACAGGAAGCCACATGTTAAGTAAGGAAATGGTACTTTTGACAAACATCATTAAATGGTAATCCTGGAGAGTCAGGGGGATGACTATGGCTTCTCTCTACTAAATGTGAAAGTACTCTCTGGTCTAACAACATGAAAGAAAGCACCATCCATATTTCTTTTTAACAGGGACAAAATAGATCATACAGACTGTCTGAGAACAAAGCCTCTGTACAACTTTGAATTCTGCACAGTTCCTTCCTTCAATTTGTGAAACATGTTGATCCTTTTAGGGCCTGACCTTATGTCAAGGGCTGGGGATACAAAGATGAATAAGACACTGTCCCTGGCCTTCGGGATAGTGTTCCAGTGTGAGATATTAGACCTCTAAAACTAAAAAGTACAGTTTTGAAGTTTCTGTCATTGAAGTGTGTACCAAAGCCTATTGAGTATGGGCAAATGAATAATAAGTTCTGCTTGAAGAAGTCAAGGAAAGCCTCACAAAGAAGGTGACATTTGAATTGGGTCTTGAGGGATGAGTAGGAGCTGGTCCTCAGTTATTTCATGTGTAAGTTAATATACTTTACCTTCTTTGCTGCACTCTTAGATTCTTTCCCCTTCCTGGCAAGATCATACATTAATTTTATTTTAATTACAGAACTGAACAATTTAATTTTTACTGACAGCCTATGCTATTGCCATGAAATAAAGACGTGAGCAAGGCTGGAGATAGAAGAACAAGGCCTTGAGATTGGTGGAGGGAAGGAGGGCCTTTCTAGTGTGTGGGTAATAGGACCGGGGAGGAGAGGCAGTAACTCAGTGATGTGTCCTTGTCATTTCTCTCCCTCTATAGCCATCAGGTTTGGGCGGATGCCACAGGCCGAGAAAGAGAAGCTGTTGGCAGAGATCTCCAGTGATATCGACCAGCTGAATCCAGAGTCGGCTGATCTCCGGGCCCTGGCAAAACATTTGTATGACTCATACATAAAGTCCTTCCCGCTGACCAAAGCAAAGGCGAGGGCGATCTTAACAGGAAAGACAACAGACAAATCAGTTAGTTCTCTTCTGCTGTCTTCATGGGGGGGGGGGGGGGGGGGGGGGGGG
>NW_024080688.1:1234762-1246665 GCF_003009895.1 Hyaena hyaena | reverse complement strand
TGCGTTCGTTGTTGTTTTGTCCTTTGAGAAAATAATTCACCCTGTCTCTCTCTCTCTCACACACACACACACACACACACACACACGTATGCAGAGTCATGTTCATCTGTTCGCTGTTACATATTGAGTCTAAAATATAGGACAGGAAATGTTTTCAGATGGAGAAATAAACCCAATTTTGAAAAGGGAAAAAGTCCCTCAACTTCTCCTACAAATTGAGAATAGTATAGAGCCTGAATAACTGGCCACAGCTACATCCGTTCCAGCAGCCCTGCGTTTCTCTGGGAGGGGCCTGACCTAGGCGTGGAGAAGCTGTTCAGCCCCAGTATTTTACAGCTCAGGAGAACTGCTAGAGTCACTTCTTACGAAGTTCCAGGCGGGGGCATAAATATACATGTAGGTAGTTTTCCTTGTAGCTCTACTGATCGCTCCTGGGCAATTAGAGGCTCTGTCCTGTTATTGCGCACTTGAGTTTTCTCCTCTGTGCGGCTCTGAGCTGCCTGGGCTACTCCTCCCGTAGATTCTCAAACATCTGCAGGCTCTCTGATTGCCAGTGTTTGGAAAACCCAGAATAGGTTATAACTGTTACTAAGTCAGATGTTCCAAAGCAGAACTCTTCCTCGATAGGAAGCTGAGAAAGCAACCCGGAATCACAGTAAAACAAAACACAGCTCCACCGGAATTTCACTTCTGCCGTCCGCTTGCAGTATGACCTGGGTCACATCTCTGTACCTGTTTTCCCAGGCAGGGCTCCACCTTTGATTGTAATATCTGCAGCAGGTTCCTGGGGTTGTAAGAAGCACAGGACACATTCAGAAGACACAGTCCCAGCCCTCGAAGGCCCGTTTGTGCTGTCATTTACTTTCAAATGAACACTTCCAGGAGAGGCATGCAACTACTTCATAAATATGTGTAACTTTGTCCCCACTCAGTTATATTTTGGCAAAAATATTCATTAGCCTTTAATGCATTTTGATGACTATCTCAAGGTGGGGGGTTCCCCCCCTTTTAGCTATAAACCATTAGAGTAGTATCAGCTAATAGAAAATTCCTGTGGGTATTGCTGTGTAAAGAGCCAAATGCCAAGAAGGACAGGGAGTTTCCTGACTGCAGGAGAGTCACCAATATCCTAACAGTGTGATACTGTGTCCACTTCTCCACAGTCAGAAAAGTCCTTACACATTTATTGTGCCCAAGACACATAACCATCTTCAGCTGCTATTATTATTCTATCTTTAAAAATGAGGAGACTGGAGTGCAGAGAGGTTGCATGTTTTGTCCTGTGATCACGCAGTTAGCACATAGAAGAGCCAGGACTGATGCGGGCCTCCTAACTTCTGCGTTAGGGCGTTCTGAGCCTGATACCCACTCTTGGAAGCTACTTCACCACTGGCTAGCAGTGAGCCACATGGACAAATGCACTCGGAAGGCTTCGCCTTGGGAAAATATGCTGGCTTAACAATTTATTTTTATCGCTCTTTAGAATGGCAATAATCTTCTACCTTGTCCTGCTATCCCAATATATTCACAGCCAGGAAATTTTTGTCTTTTCACTCTTTTGTTCTTCCCAAATTATAGCGGCTAGGACAGTTGTCTTCCATACAGGCAGGACTGCAGACTATAGGTCGTAGTAAAGCTGTGTCTGTGTATTCATTAATGAAAAAAATTGGGGGCACAGCAGAATGAAAGCAAGTGAAGACCTCTGTGTAGCTGATGTGACTGGAACCTCAGCCGTGTTCCTTTGAAGGGAGAGAAATAAAAGCAGAAGTAGCAACATGGCTAAGAGGAGTTAACAGTGTAAGCACATTGAGCAGCTTGCTGAGAGCCGGCGTTGGGTAGGGACCGCGGCTGGGGGCCCAGCGCTGGGAAGGGAGCGGGACAGGGAAAGAACCCTAAAGCAAACTGTTTACGCCACAGTTTTGCCTCGGGCCGTTTATTTTCCGGGAACTGCTTTCTCACCTTCTCTTTATCTCACACTCCAGACCTGCAATCCATGCTGGAAATCCCATCAATTTAATAGTACCTAGGAGATAGGAGGAAGGCATTAAAAAAAAAAAAATTTCCCCTCAGTAGTCCAGGATTTAAATGTACACTACCAGTGACTGGTGTATTCTTCCCTGTCACTGAAAGGCAGAGAGCCCAGTCCAGTGTAAATCACTTTAAAACCTCCCGCCAAATAGCAATTTGGCTCTAAATCTTTGAGTTAAAAATAAGATAATTGTAGGCTCTTTATGGGATAAATAGGTATTAAGGATTTTAAGAAAAAGGGCTACAAAATGCTTGATTATAGGCTTCTCAAGTTCAGGGGCCAAATGTTTGTCATTTTTCCCCTATAGTAACTGAGACTGTGCTTTGCCCATAGTAGTTACTCAGAAGGTATTTGCTTAATTGAATTAAAAACTTGCCTGTGTGCCCCTTTGAAATTCTGGACTTTGAACAGAGAGCCTCTAACTCGCCCAATATTTGCTCACCAACCTGGACATCATTAATAGTCTAGATAGAGGCAGAATTGCCTCCTGTTAGGGCCTGGAAAAGGAAAGAGAGACTGGGCCAAATTAAAATAATCCAGTCCCTGATTACACAAAACTGAAATAGAATTGTTTGGCTCTCTCTTTTCTCCTTATCTTGCAAAATCAAATTAAGCATTAGTGGAAAGAAATAGTTCAGAGAGGAATATGGGAGAGGAAAAAAAAAATCCAAAATGTGATTTCCAATGAGACTAGATATTTGTACTTTATCTTACATGGTCACGTTATTTATTTCATAGCATCTCTCTCAGGGGTGTTATGTTATCTCTTGGCCAGGGCTTGTGAAAGTTAAGCTTTGCATTGATAGAAAAAGTCATGCAGAAGTAAGGACTCCTGAGAGGGTAGGGATGTGGAAAAATGGCCATGGCTGGTGCAGCACAACAGCTTGGGTCTCATTATACACCCTGCTTGAGACTGATGTCATTAGTGTTGGTTAGGCCAAGCCTGGGGGAGGCTGTTGAGCATAAAGGATGGCTTGTTACCCAAACCCTTTGGAAAAGGAAATGGCTTTGTTGAAGAGGCCATTCTTTAAATTTATCTTACTGCTCAATTTAACCATTGCCTATTCTGTCTCATTTTTGGAATACCTGCTAATCTCTTCTCTCAGGACCTGTACCAGCATATATATGCCTCTAGGCCACCCAGGGCTCTTCCCTTCTCAACTAAAATTCCGTCTCCTGTATCTTATTTCCTGGTGCTACTTGCACCTTTCAAAACAGATAAATGAGCAGATAAATTAAATGCTTCTGCTTCCCTCCCATGTTTTTTAACTTTAACATCATATCTTTGGGATATGATACCCCTACTTTTCATTGTCTTGCCTAAAAGAATAATGGTTGGGAATTTCAGGCTCAGGGCCAGATGGGATATGGAATCACGGGATATGGATAACAGGAGAAGAGATTTCAGTAGCACTAAGCCGTTTAGCCACCCTCAAAAGGGAATGGCATTGGCTCTCCTCACAATCTCTTTTCCTCTCAGTGGCTTGTACCAGCCCAGCACCATCTTTTAAGAGATCCCACTGAACCCTGAAAAACGTGACTATAGAACCAGGGTGCTCTGTTTCATGATGGCAATTTGAGAACCGAATGGACTTTGGAAGTTCCCAGTGTTTGAATATTACCCTGATGTGATGAACACACTGGGTGTGTCATTGTCACATGATCCCATGTTTGTTGATGAAAATAAACAGAGAATGGTTTTAAAAAACCATGTTCAGTGCCATGGTTTGTCATAAAACAATAAATAGAAAAACCCTTGGTGTGCCTGCCAACTTTTCATCCCATATCTGGGAGATGGTGAGGCCCTGGCTGCACTCTATCTGCAAATAAGGAATAAAACTTGTTATTTGTTCTATATTGGACTTTGGGTCCCAAAGCATCACATTGCTTATGATGGATATGTGTAGAGTCACTGTTCTTATAATTATGAGAGCACACTGGTGCCATTATAAAAATTGTTTTTCTAAATAGTGTGTGAAATAGGAAACTATCGAATAATAAAACCAATATGGAAATGTAAACTTTAGTGAAAACAGTTTTGTACCCATTCAAATTTTCCTATTCTAAAATTTACAATGGCTGTCAAATCTAGTAACTCAAGCTATTGGAAAGATACCTGGTCTTTTAAATCCTACACTTACAGCTAAACAAAGTGTGGGCTCTTTCTCTTTCGTCTGTGGAAAAGCCTGAGGGAGCTGGAATTTGCTCTCTTGAGAAGAAAGATACCAGACAAACCCTCAGAGAAAGGAGACTTAGAAGCCCCAGGATAAAGAACAGGATAGTAGTGCTGATTTGTTTTGATGGCTAATGAAGAAAATGGGCTCCTGGGATCATTAGTCCATATATTAATGTTAATAAAATAAATTCCTTTATTGCCAGGACTGTCATGAATAGCTGAAGATAGATCTGAACCAATAGTGCTCTTTCAGACAGTAAATTGAAAACGTATAGTTAAGAAAAGCACATGGATTTTTTTTAATGATTAGATTCAGTTGACCAATACCCTTGTTTGCCAGCTGAGTAACGCTTTGGCTGGCAATCAATGATTTTTTAAGAGCTGTGGTTATGTGCTAGTTCATTAGAGTGTGAATAATTCTTCCCATTAAGTTTTTATTTGTCTTAAATCTCTAAACCATGCAGGGAAACAGAATTACATTTGAGAGGTTTTTCAAACTTAACTTCAGTCACATCCAGCACTAAACTAGCACTTCTAGGAGCTATATACTTCAAAAGGTACTGCCTCCAATACCCCACCACAGAAGAACTTCAGTTTTCTGTGAAAAGCCCCAATTCCCTCCATTTTATTTAAAAAAGTAAAAGTGGGAAAGTCATGTAGAAAGCAACAGAAAGGGAAAAGAACTAATCATGAGTCAGGAAATCTAGTTCCATTTCAGAACTGTAAATAGTTATTTGACTTTGGAAAGTCTCCTGGCTTCATTTAATTTATTGATACCTCGTCAGAGAATGATGATGTAGGTGATTTTTCAAGACCCCTTTGGTCCTATAAATCCCATGGTTCTCAACAAGAGGAAAATAGAAATGGGCAAAACAAAAAGACGTTGAAGAAACCCAACCAATGTGTTTTGATTAACATTCACCCACTGTAGCCAACCCAGGAGAATCAGGTATCTCTAAATGGATAAAGGCTAGTCAGAAGTATAAAAAAAGAAGAAGGAAACAAAATGAAGAAGATAGGCGCCAAGCATTCAGTTTTTCTTCCTTGAGCCTTTGCTCTAATCTATCATGAAAACTAAGGCTATCAGGAGAGATTCATGAGACGAGACGCATAGTTTTTCAGGCCAGTTTTAACTCTGATGTCTCTTACACTAATTACAGTCTCCGGAATTGAAGCAACCACTAGAATAGTCTGTGCTTTAGTTGACTCTCTCATTTATCTCCTTTAGCTTGCGATTTTAGTATTCAGAAAGAGCTGTAAACTCAGAGCATTCACTCGTGCATAGTCCCTTTCGTAACTTGTATATTTAAAATTCTGATGTTATGGACTACTAAGGAACACTATGGTTCTATTTCTTCAGTCAAAAAAGTCAACTTTTATTACTCTATTTTGTTTTCATTATTAAGCCAGCTTCCTCCGTGAGCTTTGTGTTATACATTAGAGGCGTGCAAGAGGCCTGTAACTAAATATAATTACATTTATCTATATAAAACAGTACCTTTAATCCTATCCTGGCTTTGATATGTAGAGACATTTTTGAAAATCAGAATATATCTAAATCAATTATATTTGATGTACCTCTCCAAAGAAAACTAATTTCCTCTTACAGAAACTGTTTTTACTTTCCCTAGAAGAACACTGTGTTGGAGTGCAATTTTTTTCATGTCAGCCTCACCTTTGTCTGGTCTGTCCGATACATGAGAACTACAAGCATCACTATGGCCAGAGGCAGAGTCACTATAAGGTTAATGAAGCTTAACTGCAGGGCTCCTCTCTCATACAGAGCCCCTCCCAATGCTCTGGGAAGGGCCTCAACAATTTTACTCTTATAACTTGTATTATAGAATCCAACAGTTGTCATAAATATACGCAATGATTGAGTGCATTTCATGCCCCACAAAACCTGGATCCATCTCCGACAGTGTCCTAGATAAAATTAAACATTCTTTCCTGTTAAGGAGAGATGCTTATCTTGCCATTGGATACAGTGTCTGAAGATAAATACCTTGATGGCTCCAAACTAGAAGTGTAAATCATTAAGACCAAATTTGAGAATGATCTCGTTCCTCTTAATAATGGCAGATCATCAGAAGCTAACAAGAACTTCTAAGCTCCCTTTGATTTGTAGAAAATACAGAAATATGGAAGTGAAGTCCTTTTTATGTAGAACATTTTGCCGGAAGTGTAATATTAATAACCCAAGATAAGTTACACGAGCCAGATTCCACCTCGTTTTAAGGAGGTCAGCTCTCTAAATCAGGTGAGTCTTTTCACTGTTTCAGGGTAAGGAGCTCCAGAGCAAAATGTGCAAGTTAACTGTTTGCAGTCTAAAAATCAGTGAATTGGTGGCAAAGAAAGGCAGATCTCCAGACAGATGGTGTCTGGTGATCCCTCTTGGAGTGTGACAGATTTACGTGGTGGCTGAAAGTGCCTATGCAGACTTCAGAAATACAATGAAAACAGCACATTATCTTGGAAAAACAAAAAAATCCACCTGGTATTCATTTGCATGTCAATACCCAGAATTCTCTACCAGTTCATATTTTCAAATGCTGAAGGGATTTAAAAAAAAAAAAAAAAACTAGAATGGTTTGGCATGATGGGGGGGCTGCTGATTCCTTTCTCTGTCCTTGAGTGTTTACTGCCAGGAAATCCTGACCAACATCGATTGCCAAGGGGTTAAAGTCACATTGTTGTTAAATTGGGAGAGAAAATTAGCAGGATTTTGTGCCCTATGTTCAACTATCACAGAGTTTCAAAAACAGGAACCTGGGGCTTTATATGAGGGGACAGGGGAAGTCAAGGGGAAGAGTCACAGGGTGATTTATCAGGGCATAGTTCCAGATAAATTGCTTACATGGAGGTGGAAGAATTTTGTGCATACATATTCTGGGCCAAGAAGCCAAATTGTTGAGCAGAAGCACGTCTAGAAGTTGAAGTGGGCAGTTCTGGGCACAATCTTTCCCATGTGAAGAGGGAATGATGTATATTCATGTTATTTTGTACTTCTATATATACAGGTAGACTTCTCAGGTATCCCTACCATTCCTATGGCAGTAAAGAAAGCCAGTATTTCATTAACAAAAGTTTAATAATACGCTACAAAACTCCTAAAGGAACAGAAGCCACATTTTCTCTAGGTTCTATAAAAGCAAGCCTTTCTCATGATTAGAATCTGACATTCTGGGGGAACTCAGCACATTTTAACTGATGTGACTGATTATGTGCTCTTTTTTTTTTCTTTTTCCTCTCTCATTAATATGAATCCTGAAATAGAAAAAAAGAAAAAAAAATACAAGCAGAGTGTCCAAAAACATAGTAAGCATTATTTGCCCCTAATTTACTTGAAAAATTAGAGCCAACAAGCAAACTTATTCTCGAGTCCACACATCTGCCCTCCTTTGGGGTTGGCTTAACAATACAATTGAAGTAAAGTTTTTGATTTAAAAAAAGCGAGAATTTCTGGAATAACTCCAGTGAATGGTGTTGAAATCATATGCAGGTTTGGAAATCTCAACCTCTAAAAATCCTTAGTGTTAGTGTTATTTCCTTCAGTGTAGAATATACTTAATAGTTTGGTGAAAATCGTAGACTTGTGTAGAGATTAACAGAATCTCCAAACCAGTGGCTCTTGAAGGTGGCTCCTGCTGCCACTCCTTATGTGGCTCCCTCTTGCCCATCAGGAGGGAGTTCTCAGCGTCTCTGCTACGGAGAAACATCATGTTCAGTGTACATGCGTATACGTGCACACTCACACTTACCCACATGTACACCACACACACAGCTTCTGAGAAATGCAACTAGAACATCTGCAAGAGAAGAAATGGAAATACCCCAATTTAGTCCATCCCTCTCAGTTGAGAAATTTAAGCTTAGGAAAGATCAATGACTTTTCTAAAGTCACATCGTTAACATAGTCACATAGTCACACAGAATCCAAGCTAGAACCCAAATACCCTCAACTCTTCTTCTTCTAGTGCTTTTGAGTATATGCTTATTTGAATGGGATTGGGGTTTAACTTCTATAGTTCAGTATTTCCAGTGTATGTAATATGCTGCCCCTTCTCCAGCAGAGTAGCCTGGAAGATTTCACAATGACCACAACCCTTTGGTCAGTTCTATACAAGGAAATGAAAGAGAGAGATCACTTAATGACTGACAACTTGCTTCTGAAGGCAGCTATCGCAAACTTGAATAAACTGATCCACAGGTTTTATTGATTATTTGACCTTTAAGGACAGATACTTTGAAAAATAAGTTCAAAACCCTTTTTTAATTTTGCCACTTTATGCAGCGCTTACCCACAGGCTTTAAACATCTGGCTCTTTCTAAAACAGATTGCTTCCAGAGCATTAAGAAAATAAATAGACATTTTCTTGGCTTGGTATTTCTCATCTGCTTTCAGACTGATTTTTTATAGTTAAGTGTATTTTACATGCACACTGCGTTTCATTTAAGATCTGAGTAGATTTAATCTAAAACTGCAAGATTACTTTATGTTCAAGTGGATGTGTTCAACCCTGAATTGCAGAAATGATTTTTTTTTTATTAAAAGAAGCTTAACACATTCTATTGAAAGCCAAGATAAACAACACATTTTGTATGATTTTCAAAGTCAGCAACAAAGACTCTGCAAACAACCAAAATTGGAACTCTTAGCCAATCATAGGTAAAGTGTTTCAGTATACGTTGAGAGAAAAGCAGACCAAGTTTGGTAAAATATGATTGGGCCTGAAAGACAATTAGGAGGAATAATCAGGAGAGAAGAGTCTTTTCTCATAAAGTATTTTTGACCTTTAAGATTCTAGTTAGCAAAGCAAATGTGTATAAAGAAACTGGAATGGTGTTCACCCTAAATTAGAAGTCTCCAACTCAACTACCTTTTTCCCTTGTTTTGCAGCCATTTGTTATCTATGACATGAATTCTTTAATGATGGGAGAAGATAAAATCAAGTTCAAACACATCACCCCTTTGCAGGAGCAGAGCAAAGAAGTGGCCATTCGCATCTTTCAGGGGTGTCAGTTCCGCTCAGTGGAAGCTGTGCAGGAGATCACAGAGTATGCCAAAAGCATCCCTGGGTTTGTAAACCTTGACCTAAATGACCAAGTAACTCTCCTAAAATATGGCGTCCATGAGATCATTTACACGATGCTGGCCTCCTTGATGAATAAAGATGGGGTTCTCATATCAGAGGGCCAAGGATTCATGACAAGGGAGTTTCTAAAGAGCCTGAGAAAACCCTTTGGTGACTTTATGGAGCCCAAGTTTGAGTTTGCTGTGAAGTTCAATGCACTGGAATTAGATGACAGCGACTTGGCAATATTTATAGCCGTCATCATTCTCAGTGGAGGTAAGATTCATCGTATCTTCTGTGAAAGGGGTGGGATGGTGTTGGGATGGCTGAAAGAATTTTGACTTTCCTTAGCATTCGTCGTTTCCTCTGTACTCACTGTGTTTTGCTACAGAAAATGCCAATGACATAATGCCATGAGAGCATCACTACACAGGTAAAACACCAAGAACGAATATCAAAACTTTGCCGTTTGAAAGCTGTTGGCAACCCAGGCTTTTTTCTTTTATTCTTCATAGTATTTTTTCCAGTCCAACCCAAACATGAAAGACAAATGCCTGCCCTTCCCGTCTCTCCAGAAGTCCAGTCAGTTCTTCATTTCATTTAGGTAATGACACGTACAAGTTTGCTGAAGTCAGTCTCACTTGGCATAGAGAAAGCACAAGTAACTGGTTTGGGGAAGATTTTGTTTCTACCCTACCATCAGGAAGGTACTACTTTGAATTGCATTTCTAATATCAGGAATCAAGGAATATTTATCTACTGACTTCTGCCTAACTCAGGAAGTCTACCTGATTTCCAGAAATCTTCTCTGATGGCTTCCCTTAAAGTACCTTTGTGAGGTAGTTAGTTGTGGTTAAGAATACAATCTGAACCAAAGAGCACACAGAGAAATAGAGTTATTTAGCAGTTCATTGTATTTTTGGCCTTGGAAGCACATGATCTAACTAACCAACTCCAAAAGCCAGGTTTTATACTAAATGCTACTTTCATTGGCTTCTCCACACATTTCTAACTTAAGTAGAAGAAAGTTTTACTATTGTCACTCTTTAAAAAAATTGTTTTTAAGCAATGAGTTTTCATTACTGAGATGGACTTCAGGTGAGGTTTTTGTATGTACTCCACAAAATATCCTCTGGCAAAAGCTGACATGGCAGCAGTGGGGGTGGGGGTTTGGTGGTCCTATAGATGAAAGCTGTGTATAACTGTCCCAGGTATTGTAAACAACACAGTGCCTTTTGTCATCCTTTGTTGCCCAGTTACTTGGGAGCAGAATGCTTCTGAAATTAGGTGCATCATGTGTTAGTAACAACAATAGTAGTAGCACACACTTAAGTACCTACTGTGTCTGAGGCAGTATTCTAAGCACTTCATACACCTACACTTAATTCTCCAACCTAGTGAGGTAAGTACCATTTTGCAAACGAAGAAGCTGGAGCACTGAAAGGTTCAACCACTTGCCCAGGGTTACCCAGCTAACGGCTGGATGGAGCCAGAATTACGAACTCTGGCAGCCTGGTTCCAAAGTCTACAGTAACACCACCCTTTACGTGCCTCGGGTGCAAATAGATAACGATAGAGCACAAGTTAACTCTGGAGCCTCCAATACAGTGTCCAGTTGTAACTCATTTAAAAATGACATTTGGGGATTATATTTAATGTAACAAAGATGACCATCCAGCATGTTTTAGTATCTTCACTGAATCTACTTACACAGATCAACCCTTGGTCCTCCGGGATCCATGATTAATTCAGCAAAGAAGAATGAGACTCTAATTTATTTGAGGTTCATTAGGAGAAAAAGCTTAAATTTTGAAAAACCAGATGAGAAAAACAAGCTGATATTGCTTAGCTAATATTTTGAGGCATATTTTACTTTTAACGAAAAACAGAAATAGAATTATTAACTTTTGATCTATTTCTGAGATTTTTGTAAGCATACTATATATACCATGTTTTATTCCTTTTTTTCACTTAATCATTTCCCCATGTCATTACATACTCTTAATATTTTTATTAGCTTTTGAAAATAAAAGTAATACATGGTCATTTCATAATTCAAAGAGTACAGAAAGGTATAAGTGAAAAGTAAAAGTCTATGTCCTCAGAACAAAATAAGATTAACAAAGTCCTGTTTCTCTTCTTCGAAAGTTTCTATGCACGTGCTGGCATATATATGTATATGTGTATGTGTATATGTATATGTATGCATATGTATGTATACATACACTACCATTTTAATGACTGGAAAATATTGCATTCTATAAAGGACCATTATATACTAAATTATTTATGGTTGCTTATAATTTATTACAAAAACCTATAAAGAAGAATATAGAAAACTATTGAAAATGTGTTCTTAAATATGTGTTTTAGTGACCGTTCTTATGTGTAAATTTCTGTCCAAATCAAAATTACTTTTCTTTTTTAAGTTTATTTTTTTTTAAATGTTTTTTATTTATTTCTAGGAGAGAGAGAGAGACAGCGTAAGCAGGGGAGGGTCAGAGAGAGAGGGAGTCACAGACTGAAACAGGCTCCAGGCTCTGAGCTGGCAGTCAGCACAGAGCCCGACGCGGGGCTCGAACCCACGAACCGTGAGATCATGACCTAAGCGAAAGTCGGACGC